>NC_088880.1:17923342-18093077 GCF_032884065.1 Artemia franciscana | reverse complement strand
AGAGAGAGAGAGAGAGAAAGAGAAGAACAAAGAAATGAAGAGGCTACTGAGAAACAGGGAAGATGGAAGTTAACCCAGTAACAAAACCAGTTGACAATGAATGTGACGTCAGAAGAACCCCAGAACGGGTTGATGAATTTTATTTTTAAAGGTTATCATTAAGAAAAAGGAGTAAAACAAAAGTGAATTATTAGGGTCGAAATATCCTTAAAACTCAACTAGGTTAATATGATGCTCTGTCTTTTAATTACTTCATTTTGATGCAACACTTTTATTAGTATAAAGATCAGCTGTGGGGAAAAAACATAGAAATGAACAATTGTTGAAAGACTGCCCGAGAAAAGAAAAAAAGATTTATTTTTATGACCTTGATCTAATAGATAATAGAAAATTAAAATATTTAGCTGAGAGCCTTTAAAATTCATAAAACTAATTTTTATTTTGAATATTGTCAATACAAAGTGGATGGACGATACTACCATAGGTAATGTTCATTTTTGAGAATTTGCAGGATTTTGGGGGATATATGGGCACGTCTGCAATAAGAAGGGTTATTACATCTCATCTTTTTTCCCCCTCCCGAAGTATATTCCAGCCTATGGAATAGACCCAGGCCTTGAAACCCCTTGGTAACGTTATAAATCATACCTGTTCCCGATTGGCAACATGATCACAGCATAACGAATGTTGTTATCAACAGGCGTTGTTTTATTCGTAGGGTTTGGGACGTTTTCCTTTGTGTTTAATCTAAAATTGTACATAATTGATTTATTTTTGGTTTGATTTCAGATACTATGTTTATTTCATTAAAAATGTGTGTCTCTCCAACTACATGGCTCTATTTTGACTTCGTAATAAAAGCATCGCAGAATGATTTTACCTCATGACTGCCAAGCTAAGTGTTGCTTAAAGGATTTGGTGGTTTAATTAAAGATAAAAAGGTGTAAAATTTAATCGAATCTCCCCCCCCCTCTCCTGAAGTATATTCCTTCCTATGGAATGGATCCAGGCCTAGAAACCCATGAATACCTCCTAGATCAAAGCTGTTCCCGGTTGGCAACATGATCACAGCACAACGAATATTTCTTCAACAGGCGTTTTTTTTTTCATTCGTAGGGTTTGTGATGTTTTCCTTTGCGTTTAAACTGGAATTATACATAATTCATTTATTCTTGGTTTGATTTCAGATACTATGCGTATTTGGTAAAAAAAACAAAAAACATCTCATGATAATTGTACCTCGTCAATGCCAAGCATCAAGGCCAATCTGACAATGCTGCCAATAATTGACCAAATTGAAAAATGTATTCAAAACAAAGAGTGAATAAAGTGAAAGAGGGCGCCAGAATACTCTTGGAGGCCCAGCGTCCCCTCGCCGTCCTCGATCCGTCAGTGTTTCAGAAAGTAGTTTTAGGTTCGAAGAAGCATGTGCAAAAGCAGCTGAATCAGGGGAAGGTATATGGAATTATATGTGACTCTAAAAATTTCGTTATTTAGGGATAGGAGAGGCACTTGCGCAAGGGAGCAATTGGGTTGTTATATAGAAATCTCAGGTTTGTCCCTAACAAGCTCCTATGGGTTATTATGTTATCAATACTGTTGTATTTTTTCAAAGGAGTGCCCCCTCCCACCCTCTTACCCACCCTCCTTCGAAGCAAAATCCTAAGCACATGCCTGGTTTAGAATAGCGGAAAGAGTCTGAATGACCTCCATGCCTGTGTGTCAACCTTAAATTATGAAAGTGGTAAGTGTCACCTGAGCTGTGGTTCTTGGTCGCAGCTTTTTTGCTTGTTTAAACAAGTGCATTACAAGGTCACTTATTAAACAGTTTTCTGTTTTGTTCTCTTTGGAAAAAAATTATCACAAATCTATGTAACCAAATTTGTTTCCTTAATTTCTTTTGTCTTAATTATATAAAAAAAACTAGTTTTTCTAACTGAAAGTAAGGAGCGACATTAAAACTTAAAACGAACAGAAATTACTCCGTATATGAAATGGGTTGTCCCCTCCGCAATCCCTCGCTCTTTATGCTAAAGCTTTTAATTGTTTTAAAAAGCAGAATTGTGGTAAAGAGTCAAACTTTAGCGTAAAGAGCGAAGGATTGCGGAGGGGACAACCCATTTCATATACGGAGTAATTTCTGTTCGTTTTAAGTTTTAATGTCGCTCCTTACTTTCAGTTAGAAAAACTAGTTTTTTTTATGTAATTTCTGAACGTTTTTGAATTAATGTATGTTTGATTTTCCTTTTTTTGGCTAAATGGCTTTCTCTTAGTTCTGATCAGACGATTTTGAGAAATATGGGATGGGGAAGGAGGCCTAGTTGCCATGCAATTTTTCGGTTACACAAAAAGGCAACTATAAATTTTAATTTTTAATGAATTTTTTTATTAGTAAAAAATATACGTAACTTAAGAATTAACTTATGTAACAAACTTTTATATTCTTAATTTTTTATTATGTATATGAGGGGTTTTGTACCCTCGTTAATACCTCGCTCTTTACACTAAATCGTAAGTTTTGTGCCGATTCTTTAAGAATGACCCCTGAATCAGAAAGGCCGTAGAATAAATAGTTGAAATTACTAAAAATACTATAGCATAAAGAGCGAGGTATTTATCTCCTCCTAAATACCTCGCTCTTTATGCTAAAGTATTTTTAGAACCCCTCATATGCGTAATAATCTCTGTTCGTTTTAAGTTTCAATGGTACTCCTTACTTTCAATTGAAAGTATTTTTCCATGTTTATTTTTTCATTGTTTTTTTTTTATAGTAATTTTAGAAAATCCTGCGCCCTTTGCATTGAATTTCTGTTCCCCCATGACATATTTCTCCAAGGAAAGATCCTCCCACATAGCCACCTCCCCTCAACCCCACCCCCAAAGCCAAATAAAAATCCCCTGAAAACGACTGTACACTTCCCAATAACCATTATTATATGTAAACACTGGTCGAAGTTTGTAACTTGCAGCCCCTCCCCCAGGGACTGTGGGGGAGTAAGTCATTCCCAAAGACATAGTTATTATGGTGTTTGACTTTGCGGAACAAAATGGCTATCTCAAAATTTTGATCTGTTGACTTTGGAGAAAAATGAGCGTGGGAGGGGGCCTAGGTGCCCTCCAATTTTTTTCGTCACTTAAAAAGGGCACTAGAACTTTTCATTTCCATTAGAATGAGCCCTCTTCCAACATTCTAGGACCACTTGGTCGATACGATGACCCCTGGAAAAAAAAAAAAAACAAACAAATGTATAAAGAATAAATATAAAACATTTGAAGATAGGGGGAAAATTAGCCTTTTAGGCCACAATTTATTTCCGTTTTTTAGTAACAGTTCTGGCTCTTCATGATTTATAGGCTAATCTATTTAGCAAGTGTTTTTTTTTTTTTTTTTTTTTTTTTTTTTTTTTTTTTTTTTTTTTTTTTTTTTTTGTTCGATCTGAGGATCGAATGAGGTTCAATGAGGAGTGTTCGATCAATATTTGATACGTTTTGATTGTAAGTGTTATCAGTTGTTTTTTCTTTATATTATACTGTAGCGTACTCCTCATTTTTTGAGGGAAATAAAGAAAATAAAATAAAATAATAAAATAAACACGCACCCGTGATTTGTCTTCTGGCAAAAAATACGAAATTCCACATTTTTGTAGATAGGAGCTTGAAATAGGGTTCTCTGATACGCTGAGTGCGATGGTGTGATTTTCGTTTAGATTATGTGACTTTTAGGGGGTGTTTTCCCCTATTTTCTAAAATAAGACAAATTTTCTCAGGCTCGTAACTTTTGATGACAAAGACCAAATTTGATGAAACTTATATATTTAAAATCAGCATGAAAATCCGATTCTTTTGATGCAAATTTTAGCATCAAAATTCCGTTATTTAGAGTTTCGTTTACTATTGAGCCGGGTCGCTCCTTACTACAGTTCGTTACCACGAACTGTTTGATTCGGGTTCCTTTGGTCCTGAAATTTCAATTGCGATGTCTACATGACCTGAAATTTTGAAGGAGCCACATTTTTGTTCAAATATTATTGATCTATTATTGCCTTAAGACTCCCTCGATCCATTCTTATTATCCTGAATATATAACGGGCAGAGAAAAACAGTGTTTGGTCCATCTTGGGGTTTCACGGATAAGAGCACTCATTTTCAAAATATTCTTTTCCTTTTTGGTTTGCTTGGTTCAGTACCGAATCAGTTACTAGTCGATCGGAGATAAAACAAAGTCGACCTAATTTTGGTGTCACGAATCACTAACCGATTTCTCTTCATTTTCTTTTTCTTTGGGATCCCCTTATCTCTGTCTAAACGCTTTTTAAGTTTAAGCCAATCTGAGATTACAGAATTTTCTCACCTAGTTTCAGGCGTCACATATCGATATAACCAATCTTGGTCATATCAGTTGTATGTTGGTTATCTTGCTTACATGTCCTGTAAGTTATAAGTCTATCACAGACGAAAACAGTTTGGGCACGTTTTCCAGCGTCACGACAGGATAGTTAAAATTAGTTTCAAATTTATTGACTGTTTCAGGTGTCTCATCGATAGCTAATTTGAATGTATAACCAATCATCAAAATATATTTGTTAACATTGAGCCCTATCAACATGCCCTTTAAGCTAAAAGCTTACCATAGACAAAAACAGTTTTGGGCCCATTTTCGGGTGTCAGGAAATTATATGGTCAAAACTAGTTTCAAATTTGTTTTCTGTATAGTGTTCTACCTAAACAAGAAATCTATCAGTGTCGTTTTCCTGCCAATCGGAAAGACAAAATTTAGGACCCCCGTTTTGTGCGCCTGAGAAGAGGGTTTTGCGTCCGGAATTTTGTATTTTGGTCTTGAATAATCAAAAACCTTCAAGTAACTGGGCTGAATAAAAGCAGTACGAGGCCTAGCTGACAGGAAAAATTTTTTTTTAGCTTTTTTTTGTTCGAAACAAATTCTATTCTATTTTTTTTTCTGTCCATAAGGGTCCCCTTGAGCTAATAGCTCACAGATATAAGTTACAAACTTTTCAGAAAAAAACTGTTGTCTTTTTTTCGGACTACCCGATATTTCAGAAATAAAAATGATTTGGCATTCTTATCCCTTATCCTGAATTTAGTATTTGAAGTCCCACAGTCTTCCTACAAACACTTTTTTTATAGTTTTAACTCGAATCCCTAGTAATTCCCAAGATAATACAGACATGCTATTTTAATAGCCTACGCCAATAGCTGTATTTGATTAGCCTTACTACTCCATCGTGAATCCCCTACCACGAGTTAACGTTTGAGGTCTATTTGACCCCGTAAGCACCCCCTAAAAGTTTTAACTTGATCTTCCATGCTGTTTCTGAGATAATATAGATACGAAATTTTTAATACCCTAGCTGTGGACGGTTTCTTTTGATCTACTTTAATACTTCGCCTTTAATAGATTCTAGTCCACCAGAGGCTCATAGCGCCAACAATTTTGAAATACTAGAAACCAAAATTTTTAGGACCTTCCTCTTTGCCCCAACCCCCAATTCTAGATTCAAAGGTAAGTCCACTTGCCTTTCTAGCAATCCCTGAAAGTCATCGTACTACTAAGTAATTTGCTACCTACAGAGATCAGACTAATGCATCGATAATTACTACGCTCACTCTTATCACCTTTCTTAAGGTGTCAAAAATTGACAAATTTATTCTAAAAAAGAGTGAAAAAAGAAAAAAACTGAAAAGAGGGCACCATATAAAATCATGGGGGCCCAGGGCCCCGGCCCCCTAGATCTGGTGTTGCTTCCCATTACCCAAGGTCAACTCTTAACCTTCACTTATTCCCAATCTTATTGACTTAGTCTTGATAACATTAATTTTCAAACCCATTCCTGAACTCTAAACTCTCAAAACCGTTGATCCTCAAAATTTTGTTCCTTACTTTGAGTTGAAAATACTTCTTTGTTTTATTTATTTAATTTCTGATCGTCTTTCAAAAAAGCCGATTCTTTTGAATCGGCTTATTATGCTGATTCCAAGTATATAAGATTCACTAGTTTAGCGTTACCCATAAAATCAACAAGCCTGATATAACTTGTCTGATTTTTGAAAAGGGGGGGGGGCTCCCCCCAAAAATTGTAATAAAAATCACACCATCAGATTCAGCGTAACACAGAACCCAGCTGTAAAGGTTTCAAGCTCCTATAGGCAATTTTTATGGCACTTGGTATTAACCAAGTGACATATAGCAATCGCCAATTCTGTCGGTCTGTCTGTCGGTCTGTCTGTCTGTCTGTCTGTCTGTCTGTCTGTCTGTCTGTCTGTCGGTCTGTCTGTCTGTCGGTCCCGGTTTTGCTACTTTAGGCACTTCCAGGTAAGCTAGGACGATGAAATTTGGCAGGCGTATCAGGGACGGGACCAGCTTAAAATTAGAAATAGTTGTTTTCCCAATTTGACCATCTGGGGGGGGGAGTGGGGGGCCGGTTAATTTGGAAAAAATAGAAAAAAATAAGTATTTTTAACTTATGAATGGGTGATGGGATCTTATTGAAATTTGATGTTTGGAATGATATTGTGTCTCAGAGCACTTATTTTAAATCCCGACCGGATCTGATGACATCGGGGGGAGTTGGAGGGGGGAAAACTAAAATCTTGGAAAACACTTAGAGTGGAGGGATCGGGATGAAACTTGACGGGAAAAACAAGCACAAGTCCCAGATACATGATTGACATAATCGGAATGGATCCGCTCTCTTTGGGGTAGTTGGGGGGGGGGGGGGGTAATTCTGAAAAATTAGAAAACATGAGGTATTTTTAACTTACGAACGGGTGATCGGATCTCAATGAAATTTGATGTTAGAAGGATATCGTGTCTTAGAGTTCTTATTTTAAACCCCGACCGGATCTGGTGACATTGGGGGCGAGTTGGGAGGGGGAAACCTAAAACTTGGAAAACACTTAGAGTGGAGTGATCGGGATGAAACTTGGTGGGAAAAATAAACACAAGTGCTAGATACATGATTGACATAAACGGAACCGATCCGCTCTCTTTGGGATAGTTGGGGGAGGGGTTATTTCTGAAAAATTAGAAAAATGAGGTATTTTTAACTTACGAACAGGTGATCGGATCTCAATGCAATTTGATATTTTGAAGGATATCGTGGCTCAGAGCTCTTATTTTAAACCCGATCAGATCTGGTGACATTGGGGGAGGGAGTTGGGAGGGGGAAACCTAAATCTTGAAAAACACTTAGAATGGAGGGATCTGGATGAAACTTGGTGGAAAAAATAATCACGAGTCCTAGATACATGATTGACATAATGGGAACGGATCCGCTCTCTTTGGGGTAGTTGGGGGAGGGGTTAATTCTGAAAAATTAGAAAAAATGAGGTATTTTTAACTTACGAACGGGTTATCGGATCTCAATGAAATTTGATATTTAGAAGGATATCGTGTCTCAAAGCTCTTATTTTAAATCCTGACTGGATCTGGTGACGTTGGGGGAATTTTGGGGTGGGGGAACCTAAAATCATGGAAAACGCTTAGATTGGAGGGATCGGGATGAAAATTGATGGGAAAAATAATTATAAGTCTTACATACGTGATTTACATAATTGGAACGGATCCGATCTATTGGGGGGGGGGGGTTAATTCTGAAAAATAAGAAAAAATGACGTATTTTCAACTTACGAAGAAGTGACCGGATCTTCATGAAACTTCATATTTAGAAGGACCTTGTAACTCAGATCTCTTATTTTAAATCTCAACCGGATCAAGTGTAATTGGGGGGGGGGGCGGAAATCTTAGAAAATACTTAAAGCGGTGAGATCAGGATGAAACTGGATGGGAAGAATAAAAACCTGTCTAAGATACGCGACTGACATAACCGGACCGGATCTGCTCTCTTTGCTGGAATTGGAGGGGGGGGGGGTAATTTTGAAAATTGAGGTATTTGTAATTTATGATTGGGTGACCAGATCTTAATGAAATTTGATATTTAGAAGGATCTTGTGCTTTAAAGTTCTTATTTAAATTCCGACCAGATCCTTTGACGTTGGGGGGAGTTGGAGGGGGAAACCGGAATTCTTGGAAAACGTGAAAATTGGGGTATTTTTATCTTACGAATAGATGATCGGATCTTAATGAAATTTGATTTTTAGAAAGAATTCATGTCTCAGAGCTCTTATTTCAAATCCCGACCAGATCGTTTGACATTGATGGGAGTTGGAGGGGGAAATCTTGGAAAAACACTTGGAGTGTAGGAATCGGGATGAAGCTTGGTGGATAGAATAAACAAATGTCCTTGATACGTGATTGACAGAATCGTACTGGATTCGCTCTCTTTGGAGGAGTTGGGCGGAGGGGTTCAGTGATTTGGCGAGTTTGGTGCTTCTGGACGTGCTAGGACGATGAAAATTGATAGGCGTGTCAGGGAGCTGCACAATTTGACTTTATAAAGTCGTTTTCCCAGATTCGACCATCTGGGGGGCTAAAGGGAGAGGAAAAACTAGAAAAAAAATCAGGTATTTATAACTTACGAGTGGGTGATCGGATCTTAATGAATTTTGATATTTAGAAAGACATCGTGACTCAGAGCTCTTATTTTAAATCCTGACCGGCATTAAGCCTCTTATTTTCCTTTTTAAATCAATCTATTGATTCATAGAATTTTGTTAGAGCTCATACCATATGATCTCTTGGCTCTTAGCTCTTCTCGCCTCGTCACAAGTGCCATATTAGCTCTTAGCTCTTGTTTTTTTTTTTTTTTTTTTTTTTTTTTTTTAGAATAAAGATCATGGATACGTGTTTTTTTTCAGAGCTGGTTGTATCGAACCAGTGGTCCTAGAACATCAGGAGATGGCTTATTTGAGTAGAAATTTAAAGTTCTAGTGTCATTTTTAAATGACCAAAAAGATTGGAGGGCAACTAGCCCCCTCTCACGCCCCCAAGATCGTGTGATTAAAAATTGAGATAAAATTTGTTTTTATGCCTTTGCCTTTGGAGATAACATGACCCCCTCCCCTCCAACCCTTGGGGACAGGTCTTTAAGTTAAAAAATTGGCCCATTGTCTACTTACAGTACTTCTTATTTATTGATATAAAGATTCCGTTTTGCGATTTTCGGATGCTAGTAAGCCGTGTTGCTCCTTACTTACATTTCGTTACCACGAAGTGTTCGATTTGATTCCTAGTGAAACTAAGCTTGTGCCTCTGTATTTACCCCACTCACTCCCATCACCTTTCTTTAATTAAAGATTCCTAAAATCGCTACCTGCTTCGTGTATCTCAAAAACCGTATTGATAATCTTCAGTATTTGTCTCTAAATTCATAATCACCATATTTAAAAACTCATTTATCACACTATCACCACCTTGGGCCTTTACTCTTTCTAATTTTTCCTCGCAAAATATATCTTATTTACTTTCAAAGTGTCTCAAATTTTTTCACCCTTTTCTCTGTCATTTCTTGTAACTTTATCACGGTTTAGCAAATTCTCAAAATGTTCTACCCAGCTCTTTTTAACCCTCTCCCTATCACTAACTGTGGCCTCGTTCCTATCTTTAGCTGCGAAAAGTCCAGATTGGCTGTTCCCTCTTAATATTTTAATATACTAATACCAGATTTTACTATTATGCCGTTTGGGTGCATCTTCCAGATCTTTACTTCACACCACTGTAATTCATATTTTAAGGCTTTCTCTACTTTCTTTACACCGTCTGCCGGTAAAAATACTTGTAAAAGAACGAAATATACAATCAACAGAAAACCGAAAGGGCTGCCCACTTTCCGCAACTTAGTGTACATCTCTGGGCGTCGTGTGTGTTGTACAGTTCCACCACGCATGGAACAGTTCCGCCATTTTTGGCAAATCCCCTACAATGGCTGACACAGTTCCGCCAAGCTTGACACGTGCCACATGGTGTACGTGGTTTTGAAAGTTGGTAATCCTTCAGAAAGTCAAGAAGTTCAGAACAATCCCTTCAGTCAACAGGAAAAGTTTGGCGGCAAACAGAGATAGGAAGTTAAATCTACGTGCTACTCGTTGTTCAATAGTAGCCGGAAATATATTTGTGGTACTAAATATCTGCCAGAAGTTTTAGAGAAGTTCGCCAAAAGTGTCAGACAGTTTACGTGCGTAACAAATGTTTTTTTTTTTCTCTCAATGGTGTCCAAGATTCTGTCATTTTTAGTTTTAGTGTTTCATCTTAGCTTTAATAAAACTGTCTTCTATAAATGTGTGAGAAGCACCCTTTAAAACACGACTTAAAGACAGCGAGAAAAATGTTTTCAAACTTATTGGTTGTATTTATGGTGATGTGACGGTAGAAAATATCCATGCCTTATTTTCTACATTAAAAAAAGGGTTTTTCAAACCAGTTTTCAACATTTTCCAGTTTAATTAAGAAGTTGCTTCAAATTTTAGTTGTTTTTTTTTAATCATTTCCCTCGTAAAATATAAAGATTTTTGAACCAAGCCTTAAATTTTTCCCAAAAAAGCCTGGTCTCGTTTTCAATCACATTTGTCCTCAGTTCTGTTTTCTATGTGCAGTCTTTCCATCAAAGCATAATGAAGGGGGATAGACATAAAAGACGTTTACTTGGGATTTTGGGAAAGCAGGTCCCAAGTTGAAGGTTGCTTTGGAAAAGGTCCCAAGTTTGTTAAAACGGTAACAAATAGTTAAATTGTGTGGACAATCTAAGAGAACTTGGAAGATAGAATATATTTATCGGAAAAATCTATGGTATTTGAGATTTTGTCAACAAACGAATAAAAGATATAAAAATAAATAAGAATAAATATAATTGTTTAGTTGCAACCTCTCTTGTTTTAGTCAGGTAAGTGTGCATGAATTTGTGATATTGAACGGCCCTGTACACGTGTCGACTCTCCAGGTCTACACATATGCATCAGAGCTACAGATTTAATATCGGACCGGAGTCAGGATTGGAGGCCCATAGAGCAGGATAAAAAACGGTTGAACACAACGAAAAAGGGTAATAAATACGTTAGGAGACACAAAGTTGCATGTGTCTAAGACACACTCATCCCCAACTCCTTAGCATAGTTGTTATTAAAAGTTACTTGAAAGTACATTCAGAAGCTCACACGAAAGATTTGGAAAGATTATTTCGAGAAAGAACAACTAAAATACGGTATATTAAAATTTTTATCTAAGAATTTTTAAATTATAGGGAGTCGCCTACCGTGGGAACAGGCTCATATGAACAATTAATGCTGGAGTTGAAAGAGGTTCAAACAAGGAGGAAAAATTCTGTTTGCTCTTCAGATGACAGAACGTCTAACGAAATATCCTTAAGTGGAGAAACACCTAGCAGTGTATCCGGTAGCGAAGAAGATGTCTGGAAGATACGAAACATTAGAAAAGGTAACACGTTTTAACAGCTATAAGTAGATTTTTCTTAGTCTATTAAACAATTACTAAAAAAAAAGAAAACTGGTGGCACATTGAATTTGCAAGAGGCTTGATTCATTTCTGATTCAAGTTTCTAAGACGTTATTTATCTTCATAGTGAGGCAATCTGTAAAGGGAGAGGGACTGTCTGGGCATTTGTATCCCACCTCTGTGAGAAATTCTAGCATCAGGTCCTTGTCAATTTTGATTTATATCTCTAGCAAACACATCTGTAACAAAATAAGATTCCGAATCGAAAAAAATTTTTTTTTTGGTTGCCTGCTGCCTATGTATTTCTAGTCGTGTGATTACACAGGAATTTTTTTTCAAAGGTAAGGTGGGGCTTTACAAGGGGCTCAAATTATCCAAAACACTTGTCCGGTTATATAGAATTTTTAGGAAATTGTGGAAACAATCGTATAAATTCTTGTGGTACTAAGGGGGGATGAGCCCATATTCCCCCCTTGAACTAAACCGTCCAGTGCTATGTTTTGCATTTTTTTTTAAAGTCATTCAATGTAGTCAAAAATGTTACCTTGTCTAATGTCATATAGTTCTTTTGGAAGGTTCAAGAATGCACAAAATGGGAGGGAGACAAAAGAAAGTTAGGTGGCTTTTGTATTTGATTCCATGTTTATTATTCGTCCATAAAAATATTGTAAAGAAAGTCAATCCCATTCGCACTTTTTTACTCATTCGGTCTATAAGCCTTAGCATGGTCAAAACAACGTGTATTCTAAGTCACTCAAGTCAAATTTTCTTTGTTTGTTTTCGTCTTTTTTAGGCCTCTTAGAATAGTTGTGCTTTTTTATGAATTCTTTTACAGTTTATGAGCGTCGGTCATAGAAAACCAGTTAGCTAGGAACCAAGTACCGGACCAAGTATTTTATAAATCTTAGGTAGTAAATCTAGAATTACTCGGAATATTTGTTCTATTTCATGCAGCCTATTATTATTTCCTAGAATTCAGATTTACAAAGTATTTTTAACGAGTGGTAGATTTTCGTTAATTCAACATCATAACATAAATAACAGACTCTGTGGATCCAATTCAAGGAAGTATATGGGAGGGGCAATATTTTTATTTTTATTTTTGTTTATAAAATGAAAATATGTAAAAAGGTAGCCTATTTTCAATATTTAGGATAAGTGAGATTTTTGATTACAGAATAATGAAGACTCAACAAGAATATTTTCTGGAATCTGGACGGGGTTTCCCCCTCCCGATTGGTCCCGAGAGCCAAACTTCTATTTATTTTTTCAGTGAATTTGCGCTTATTCTTAAATACTACTACTATTACTACTACTAACAGCTCACCGCAACACCAAGCCGCCTGAGGAGAACATAGCTATGGCTGCTCCTCCTCTACCCCCATCTATTCAAAGCCTCCCTCTTTGCACCCTCCCAGGATGTCAATATTTCCCTTAAATCTTTCTTTAGGAAATCTTCCTACCCCAACCGCAGACGACCTGCTAATTCTTAAAAATACGTACTACTTATAGTCTGTGTAAGCTCAGAAGTCATGATTTTTGGGTGATTTCGCAGTCGTATTCTTAAGTTTCGATCCACAAGAAACCATTAGGTTTCTGCTGCGTTTTTGGCCTCTATACTTTAAAGTTGACTTGGTCCACTAATATACCGAACCCTCCGTTTTAGGTTATGGGCACAAGCGTGTCAGAGAATTTAAACACTTGGCAGGAATGTACTAATAGGTTGCTAATAAGCCATGCAAATGGGATTCTAGACAGTAATTATTAACTCTAGTTTTTCTCAGTGTATCAGGCAAAGGTCAAAGTGAAAACAGCCTTTTAGTCACAAAAAGTATTGAGTTACCTCCATTTTGGCTAATCACAATGCTGTCAATCAAACCTACTGCATATTACAGTGTAGAACTAGAACCGAATCTGACGAAACAGTTGTTCGACAAGGCAAATGAAAAACTGAGCAGACGAGCTCCCTTTCCAACTACTAGCATAAAACAGTCTATAATTATTATTAATTAATAATTTATCTTATTATTATTATATAACTTGTATAATTATATATTGATTATATAAAATATAGTCATACAATATAAATTAATATAATTAATTATAATTAATACAATTAAATCAACACCATTGCTTGCTGCATTGTAAATGAACTCATAAGCAATAATTTGGTGCCTCCAATTGCTGTGCAAGTTTTACTTAGATTATTTGATTTTTAAAAAAATCACATTTATGCCTAAATTACCCCCATTTCGCTTGAAATACACAGAAGTCCCAATGAGTCACTCAATGGAGCAGTCAATAGTTTTTTTTTCTTACTAACAAATAGGAAATTACTCATAAAAAAAGGGAGAAAAAGACAAAGAGGAGAGAAGAGAGAAAACGACTACAAAGAAAAGCTTTACAAAGCCAGTCGGCTATAAGGTAGCCAATTTTACTAAATGGACTCACAATGACATAATAGATTTTTCAAAAAAAGTAGCATAAAAAATATTGTTAATTAGAACTAAACGATTTTTTAATCAGTGAGCCCCTGTAGTTCCCTTATAATAAGACAGTGGCAGTTGACGTGCATAAGAGATACGCCATCTAAACTACCCAAATAGTGTATATGTTTAAAGACGGGATTTTAACACGCTCTAAAATCCTTAAATACTAATAACTGTGCGTCAACAAAGATATAGTTTTATATTTTGACGACAAATTGTAGTTTCGTCGATGTTTACTTGTGATGGCCGTTTTGAGATTCATTCGTCTTTTCTTATCTTAATACTTGGATATGAAACAAAGAGTATCACAAGTTTTAAATAGTTATTCCTTTAATACTAATTAGGACACGAGAGTCTACACGTTACATTGTTTGTAATTTTGTTAAAGCTACCTAAAATGAGTTTTAATTTAGAATTATGATAAGAATCCGCTTGAAATATAAATGGTAACCATTTAATAGGATTAGCTTACTGCTTCGTTCAATAGATAATTAAATTGTCTGGGAATTTCCATCCTCTAATGTGCCCTTCCTAAAAATTTAATTTTTTCAGCACAAAAAAAAGTGCGTTTCGATGAAAGACCACCATCTGTAGAAATTTCGTTGCCATTACCGACGTTACCTTCTCCATCTTCTGTTAAAACTGCCGAACCATTTCTTGAACGAAGGACCCCAGTGATTCTTGCCAAGTTGGATTATCCGTTTACAAAATTTGAGAGATACACACCTGCCGATGAGCTGAATTTAAGTGGCTCGGATGAATTTACTGACTCTCCGACGGAAATGGATCCCAACGAATCGGTTCTGTCGAGTAGCATTGGATCGGAGTTGGATAGAATCGGTACTGACGTCATAGATAGTAATGAGTAAGTTTTTAGCAAAAAAAAATCTTTAAATGAATAGAACTTTGTTTACTTTATAATGAGGTTAATAGAATAACGCAGTCATCCGCTGATTTATTCAACCAAATCCCGCTAGAACAATGGTATGTACACTTTACTTCAGTATTTTCGTTCAACCCACCATCAACTGAATTGAGCTATTGTGAATTGTTATCTAAGCATTTTTCTCAGATGAACCCATATAAAAACCTAGTTTTTCTTTCTCCATTTTTGGTCTTGATTCAAATTAGATCACTAGAATGTGGGAAGGCCCTAGGTTCAGATGTTTGTTACCAGAGCACCTTCTGTATGATACTACAAAATTACTAGAGCATCTTACGTTATTATATCAAGTAATAATAACCCATCATTATGTCCCTTCTTTGATGGGAGAAGGTAAAGTAGTTTGTGTAAGCAAGAAGAGCAAGGATCCTTCACATTGTTCATCACATAGACCATTTACACTTTGTTCTGTTATTAGTAAATTATTTGAAAAAAGTTTACTTCCATATTTATCAGCAAAATGTGATGTGGGGGATCAACAGTTGGATTTCTGAAGTGTAGTAGGGGTTCAAAATGCCCACGCCATATTTCTAGAAATATTGGAACACCATCATAATTAAAAAAAAAAACAAAAAAACAAACAAACAAACAACTATTTGTGTGCGGAGTTGATAGCATGTTGCATAAAAACGCTTTTTTTTTATCATTGTTGCGTAGTGGAGTGAACCCATTTATAGGCCAGTGTTTGGCGGGTGGATATGGTAATTGATCTGTGAGAATTTTTCGGGAGGGCGACTTTTAGACCGAGTTTTTCTACGTCGTGGAGTAAAACAAGGGCCAGTTCTTAGCCCCTTTATGTTTAATTAAATAAAAAAAACAAGTGTTTTAACTGAAAGTAAGGAGTGACACTAAAACTTAAAACGAACAGAAATTACTCATTATATGAAAGGGGCTGTTCCCTTCTCAACGCCCCGCTTTTTACGCTAAAGTTTGACTCTTTCTCTCAACTCTACTTTTTGAAACGGTAAAAAACCTTAGCGTAAAGAGCGGGGTGTTGACTAGGGAACAGCCCCTTTCATATACGGAGCAATTTCTGTTTGTTTTGAGTTTTAATGTTGCTCCTTGTTTCAGTTAAAAAAAACTTAATTAATTATTTAATTTCTGAAAGTTTTTGAATTAATACATGTTTTAATTTTGGCTCTCCACATATGAATAATTAAAACTAAATATTATTTTTTTTTTGGCTAAATGGCTTTCTCATAGTTTTGATCGGAAGATTTTGAGAAAAAAGGGCGGGGGATGAGGCCTAGTTACCCTCCAATTTTTTGGTTTCTTAAAAAGGAAACTAGAACTTTTAATTTTTTACGAACGTTTTTATCAGTAAAAATATACGTAACTAATAAATCAACTTACGTAACGAACTCCTATATTTGTATGTTTTTACTACGTATATGAGGGGGTTCGCCCCCTCGTCAATACCTCAGTCTATACAATAAAGCTTAAATTGTGTCCCAATTCCTTAAGAATGACCCTTAAATCACAAAGGCCGTAGAATAAATAGTTGAAATTACTAAAAATACTTTTGGGTAAAGAGCGAGGTATTAGGAGAAGGTGAACCCCTCATATACGTAATAATTTCTGTTCGTGGAACAGGAATCACCCCCTTCATGGAAATTCTCTTCCCCCATGACGAGTTCCTCCATGGAAAATTCCCCCTACACATCCCCTCCCCTGAACTTCTCCCTCCAACCTAAAAAATTCCCCTGAAAACGTCTGTTCACTTCCAATAACTATTACTGTATGTATTAAATTAAAAAAAAGTTTTTTAACTACAAGTAAGGAGCGACGATAAAACTTAAAACAAACAGAAATTATTCCGAATATGAAAGGGTTTGTCCTTTCCAAAACGCCTCGCTCTTTACGCTAAAGTTTGACTCTTTCTCACAACTCTACTTTTTAAAACAATAAGAAGCTTTAGCGTAAAGAGGGAGGCGTTGAGGATGGGACAACCCCTTTCATATACGGAATAATTTATGTTCGTTTTAAGTTTTAATGTCGCTCCTTACTTGCTGTTAAAAAACTTGTTTTTTCTTTTAATTTCTAAACATTTTTAATTAATGCATGTTTTGATTTTGGCTCACCGCACATGAATAATCAAAACGAGATTTGCATGTCAATTTTTTTTTAGCTAAATAGCTTTCTCATAGTTTTTATCGGACGATTTTGATGAAAAAATGGGTGGGAGAGGAGGCCTAGTTGCACTCCGAATTTCGGTTACTTAAAAAGGCAACTATAACTTTTTATTTTTTTTTACGAACGTTTTTATTAGTAATAACCATTACTATATGTAAACAGGTTTACTATATGTAAACTGGGACACTGGGACACAAATAACGACCGGGAGATATAAATGACGTCCGGGACACTCAAAGATAAATTACAGACCGGGACACCGGGACACAAATGACGACCGGGACACCGGGACAGAGGGAATATAAATGACGACTGGGACGCTCAAAGAGAAATTACAGACTGGGACACTGGGACACAAATGACGACCGGGATACTGGGAATATAAATGACGACCGGGACACAGGTACACAACTACAAGGGGGATGCCGGGGGCACAGGGGGATATATAAATGCCGACGGAGACACAGGGAATGTTCGATTAGCAATCACCATCAACAAAGCTCAAGGGCAATCATTAGAATAATCAGGTATAGATCTGAATACGGAATGTTTTTCCCATGGACAATTTTATGTTGCATGTTCAAGAGTCGGTAAACCTGACAATCTATTTATATGCACAGACAATGGGACATCGAAGAATGTTGTATATTCGCAAGTTTTACGTAGTTAAAAACATATATATATATATATATATATATATATATATATATATATATATATATATATATATATATATATATATATATATATATATATACTAGCTGTTGGGGTGGCGCTTCGCGCCACCCCAACACCTAGTTGGTGGGGGCGCTTCGCGCCCCCACCAACGGGGGGCTGAAAAACTGAAAAAAAATTTTCAGTTTTTTTTTAGTTTTTTATTGGTTTTTACCTTTATTTTAGCTTATTTTTCAGTTTTTTCCTTTTTTTTAGTTTTTTTTTAGTTTTTAGTTTTTTTAGTTTTTTACCTTTTTTTAGTTTTTTTAGTTTTTTAGCTTTTTTATTTTTTTTATTAGTTTTTAGTTTTTTTTGTAGTTTTTGCCTTTTTTTTAGTTTTTTTAGTTTTTTAGCTTTTTTATTAGTTTTTAGTTTTTTTTTTGTAGTTTTTGCCTTTTTTTAGTTTTTTTAGTTTTTTAGCTTTTTTATTTTTTTTATTAGTTTTTAGTTTTTTTTGTAGTTTTTGCCTTTTTTTAGTTTTTTCAGTTTTGACGTCACCTGATCCAGTTTTTTCAGGTGACGTCACCTGATCCACGATCCACAGATCCACAGACAACTTATTTTTATATATATAGATAGTTTTTTTTTTTTACTTATGTCCTGGTCGTCATTTATACTCCCTGTGTCCCGTTGCTTTGTTGATTGCTAATCGAACATTCCTTTTGTCCTGGTCGCTTTATCTTTGAGTGTCGTCATTTATTTTTTTCTTTTTTAGTTCTTTTAGTTTTTACCTATTTTAGTTTTTTTTAGTTTTTTAGATGAAAATTTTTTTTAGTTTTTTCCTTTTTTTCTTTTTAGTTTTTTATTGGTTTTTACCTTTATTTTAGCTTATTTTTCAGTTTTTTCCTTTTTTTTTAGTTTTTTTTATTTTTTATTTTTTTTTAGTTTTTTACCTTTTTTTAGTTTTTTTAGTTTTTTTAGTTTTTTAGCTTTTTTACTTTTTTTATTAGTTTTTAGTTTTTTTTTGTAGTTTTTGCCTTTTTTTAGTTTTTTCAGTTTTTTTTTTAGTTTTTTATTGGTTTTTACCTTTATTTTAGCTTATTTTTCAGTTTTTTCCTTTTTTTTAATTTTTTTTAGTTTTTAGTTTTTTTAGTTTTTTACCTTTTTTTAGTTTTTTTAGTTTTTTAGCTTTTTTATTTTTTTTATTAGTTTTTAGTTTTTTTTGTAGTTTTTGCCTTTTTTTTAGTTTTTTTAGTTTTTTAGCTTTTTTATTAGTTTTTAGTTTTTTTTGTAGTTTTTGCCTTTTTTTTAGTTTTTTTTAGTTTTTTAGCTTTTTTATTTTTTTTATTAGTTTTTAGTTTTTTTTGTAGTTTTTGCCTTTTTTTAGTTTTTTCAGTTTTGACGTCACCTGATCCAGTTTTTTCAGGTGACGTCACCTGATCCACACATCCACAGACAGACAGACAACTTATTTTTATATATATAGATATGTATATATATATATATATATTTCTATATTCACAGGCGGGACACAGGGACACAACTACAATGGCGCGTAACGATTTACGCGCGCGGGGGGGCTTGGGGTGTGTGAAGCGCCCCCACCAACTAGGTGTTGGGGTGGCGCGAAGCGCCACCCCAACAGCTAGTTTCTTATATTTTGCTCATTATATTGTTATTACAAACATCCTTGAGTCTTTAAAACAGATTACGCTAAACAAAGTTCATAAGTCAAAAATTTGGTATGAAATCATTGGTGAAAGAATATGTGTTTTGTTAATATTTGTTATTCCAGTCCTTTGATTTGATTTGAAGAGAAGTGTACTTTTGGCATTCAGAAATATACGAGACTCCGACGGTTTTAACAAACTCGTCTTCACCAGCCCCCCCCCCCTCCCCTGAGAAATTAAAACAACAAAATGATCCCACATATGTACCTGAAGCCTGCTCATTTCGCACCGTAAATTGAAAGATTTCACTTATTCCTGCCAGAACAGAGATTTCGGAAATAGCATCAATATTTAAGGCCTAATCAAGAGGGATTTGAGAACAAATATTACCCTTTCCCTCTCCTTCCCCAAAAATCAATCCGTATTATTTTAAGGTTCATTGAGAGTTGAGAAATTGGGGTATAAACACATATTGTTTAAAGTTTTAGGCAGTTTCCATCCGCCTACACAAGGATCAATTACCCCTCCTCCATAGTGGCTTATGCGTAATTACACAACACAGTACATAATTGCAACAAACTTAGGATGAATAAACTTACTTAAATGAAGCTTTAAAATAAATATTTATATTAACCATTTATTTTGTTGGAATAGGTGCATCTTTAGGAACAAATACCCTAACACGAGACACTGCTGTCTCTGAAACTGGAAATGTTAATGAATATTTTTTTCGATAAATTTAATTTGATTGACTATCAGAATTTTCACTGGATTTCTTTTTGGTATACTTAGGTCTAAAATTGTCCATCTGCGTCACAAAAATTGCAGAACATGCTACTTTTTTTTCGGCACACTTCAATTTTCTTTCTAATCAGTCTTTTCCTGATATTCTAGAGACGTAAGTTCGATACAATCACCCTAGTGTAAAAAAAAAACAACTAACAAACAAATAAACACGCATCCATGACATTTTTCTAGATAAGCACTTGAAACCTGTACGATAGAGTTCTTTTATATGCTGAATTCAACGACTTAACTTTCATCAAAATCATTCACCCTTTTTGGGTGGCTTTTCCCCTTTTTCGAAAATTGCTTTTATTTTCTCAGACTCGGTAACTTTTAATGGGTAGTCTTAAAATTAATGAATTTAACTTATTTGGCGTCAACATACAAAGCCAACTCTGTTATTGTATACATTTGGAGTTTTTAGAGGTTTGTTCCTTACCTGCAGTTCGTTAGCACCAACTGTCTAATGCAATAAATAAAAATAAAAGTAAGATCCAGTATTTCTATTTAAACGTCGATAAAAACAAGTTTCCTGGTGTCACCTGCAACCACCTCTTGGTCGATTTCTCGACGGTGCTCATAAATTGCCACCTCCATCTGCCTCCCCATCTTTTGCGCCGGTAAGCAAATGAAACAAAGCTTTTATGTTACGAAAGAAAACATTTTCTGCAGTAAGAAGGGAGCAATCATCTTGCAATGCACTCATTCAGGCCTATTCCAATTGACTCTAGTCCAATTAATTCTTCTCTCCCAGACCCCTTTCTATATTTAATTGAAGGTTCGTAGAGAATTAGACAATTTGGGCATTAACATAAACTCTTTGAGGCACTTGTCACCCACCCCTGCCTGCACAGTGACCCACCGGCCTCCCTTCATAATAGCTGATTTGCAGTTATACATCATGTAATTTTGTGAAACATCAAGTGAATCAACTTAGTTAAGTGAACCCTTAAAAATAAATGTCTACATTAGCCATTTATCTTGTACGGACTGGGTAACCTTTTTAAAGCAAATTTTTCAGTGAAAAGGCTGAAATATCCTTGGAGGAAGATAAAACCTTATAGATCTTAGGAACGAATATGCCACCAAGTGGCATTAATTTCAGCGCAGCTGGAAGGCCCAAAATATAGCTTTTTGGTATCTTTAGATTGACTGGCTTTCTCAGTATCAGCAGCAACTTGACCCTCTATGGAGCAAAATCATAATTTTTTGCTTTACAATGGCAGAAAACGCCACTTCTGAGTGGCGTAATCTTTTTGGCTTCTTAGAAAATCGGTTTGATATGAACACCTTCGAAAATATAAACAAAACAAATCAACATGCATTCGTGATCTTTCTTCTGGGAGAAAATGCAAAATCCCACATTTTTTTGTAGACATGAGCTTAAAACCCCTACAATAGGGCTCTCTGCCACGTGGAATTTGGTGGTGTGATTTTAATCCTTTCCCTCCCATCCAAAAACTGTTTTTGCCCCTTTTCAAGAATCAGGCAAATTTTTTCGGGCTCTTAGCTTTTGTTGGGCAATTTAACTTACATGAATTTTATATATTTGAAATCATTGCTGGAGTAAGGAGCAAATCGGCCCTATAGTAACCAAAACTCAAGTTTTTTTTTGTTAATAATAGATACGTAAAATTAATTGGCTTTGTAGGCTAATTCCATTTATATAAGAGTTGCTAAGTTTAATGTTATCCATCAAAAGCTATGAACCACTGAAAGATCGCCTATCTACAACATTCTGGGATTTTGCATTTTTTTGCTGCCAGAAGAAAGATCATGTAGGCAATGCCTATTTATTTGTTTGTTTTTAATTTCTTTGCTTTTCGTTTTTCCCAGAGATGATCGTATCGAACCAGTGATCCTAATCGATCGGGAGAGGGCTTATTTGAACGGAAATCAAAAACGGAAAAGAGTAACCCGTGCTCTTTACGCTAAAGCTCGACTTTTTGTCACAATTCTTTAAGAAAGATTGCTCATACAAAGAACTTTAGGACCTTAGCGCATAGATGAAGGGGTAGCCCCCAAATACGGATTAATTTCTGTTCGGTTTAAGTTTTAAAGCTGCTCCTAACTTACATTAAAGAAAAGGACATGTATTTTTTTCATCTAATCAAACAGTTCGTGGTAACGAACTGTAGTAAGGAGCGACCCGGCTCAATAGTAACCAACACTCTAAAAAATTGAATTTTGATATCAATAGCTACATCAAAAGAATCGCATTTTAATGCTGATTTTAAATATATAAGTTTCATCAAGTTTAGTCTTAGCCATCAAAAGTTAAGAGCCTGAGAAAATTTGCCTTATTTAGGAAAATAGGGGGAACACCCCCTAAAAGTCGTAGGATCTTAACGAAAATGACACCATCAGATTCAGCGTATCAGAGAACCCTACTGAATAAGTTTTAAGCTCCTATCTACAAAAATGTGGAATTTTGCATTTTTTGCCAGAAGACAAATCACGGGTGCGTGTTTATTTGTTTGTTTTTTTTTTTGTTTTTTTGTTTTTTTTTCCAGGGGTCATCGTATTGACCAAGTGGTCCTAGAATGTCGCAAGAGGGCTCATTCTAACGGAAATGAAAAGTTCTAGTGCCCTTTTTAAGTGACCAAAAAAATTGGAGGGCATCTAGACCCCCTCTCACGCTCATTTTTTCCCAAAGTCAACGGATCAAAATTTTGAGAGAGCCATTTTGTTTAGCATAGTCGAAAATCATAATAACTATGTTTTTGGGGATGACTTACTCCCCCACAGTCCCTGGGGGAGGGGTTGCAAGTTACAAACTTCAACCAGTGTTTACATATAATAATGGTTATTGGGAAGTGTACAGACGTTTTCAGGGGATTTTTTTTGGTTTTGGGGGTAGGGTTGAGGGAGGGGGCTATGTGGGAGGATCTTTCCTTGGAGAAATATGCCATGGGGGAAAAAATTCAATGAAAAGGGCGCAGGACGAATCTGGTCACGTTAGAAAAAAACGTCAAATTAAGAGCTTAATATACAATGCTGGGTGTTCGGAGCCTCTCTATTATGGAGTATAATTTGAAAATAACACAACTATACGAGCAATAAAACATATAAACCACAACCATAACTCAACTAACGAAAGAACTGCTAAGAGATAACACAACTATAAAGCGAAAACAGGTGAAAACTAACGGGAAAATAAACGAACTATGAGGTGGAAGGGGCCCAGAGAAAAATATAATCCTTTTTCAATTTTGAGCCTAACTTCCGCAAAGGAGTAATAATGTCAGAAGCCCCGAAATACCGAATTATTTTCTTTTCAAACAGTTCGTGGTAAGGAACTGTAGTAAGGGGTGACCCGGCTCAATAGTAAACGAAACTCTAAAAAACGGAATTTTGATGCTAAAAGATACATCAAAAGAATCGAATTTTTACGCTGATTCTAAATATATAAGTTTCAATTAATTTAGTCTTTGTCATCAAAAGTTACGAGCCTGAGAAAATTTGCCCTATTTTGGAAAAAAGGGGGAAACATCCCCTAAAAGTCATAGAATCTTAACGAAAATCACACTTTCGCATTCGGTATATCAGAGAACTCTATAGCGAAAATTTCAAGCTCCTATCTGAAAAATGTGGAATTTTGTATTTTTTGCCAGAAGACAAATCACGGGTGCGTGTTTATTTGTTTGTTTGTTGTTTTTTTTGTTTTTCTTCCCAGGGGTCATCTTATCGACCAAGTGGTCCTAGAATGTCGCGAGAGGGCTCATTCTAACGGAAATGAAAAGTTCTAGTGCCCTTTTTAATTGACCAAAAAAATTGGAGGGCAAATAGGCCCCCTCCCATGCTCATTTTTTTCCAAAAGTCAACCGATTAAAATTTTAAGATAGCCATTTTGTTCAGCATAGTCGAAAACCATAATAACTATGTCTTTGGGAATGACTTACTCCCCCACAATCCCTGAGGGAGGGGCTGCAAGTTACAAACTTTGACCAGTGTTTACATATAGTAATGGTTATTGGGAAGTGTACAGACGTTTTCATGGGGATTTTTCGGTTTGGGGGGTGGGGTTGATGGGAGAGGGCTTTGTGGGAGGATCTTTCCTTTGAGGAATATGTCATGGGGGAAGAAAAATTCAATGAAAAGGGCGCACGATTTTCTAGCATTACTATAAAAAAAACAACGAAAAAAAAAAACATGAAAACGTTTTTTCAAATGAAAGTAAGGAATAGCATTGAAATTTAAAACGAACAGAGATTATTACGCATATGAGGGGTTCTAAAAATACTTTAGCATAAAGAGCGAGGTATTTAGGAGGAGATAAATATCTCGCTCTTTATGCTAAAATATTTTTAGTGATTTCAACTATTTGTTCTACGGCCTTTTTGATTCAGGGGTCATTCTTAAAGAATTGGGACAAAACTTACGATTTAGTGTAAAGAGCGAGGTATTAACGAGGGTACAAACCCCCTCGTACACATAATAAAAATATAAGAATATAAAAGTTTGTTACGTAAGTTAATTCTTAAGTTACGTATATTTTTTACTAATAAAAACGTTCGTTGAATATTAAAAGTTCTAGTAGCCTTTTTAAGTAACCGAAAAATTGGAGGGCAGCTAGGCCTCCTTCTCCACCCCTTATTTCTCAAAATCGTCTGATCAAAACTAAGAGAAAGCCATTTAGCCAAAAAAAAAATTAATATACTAATTTCATTTCAATAATTTATGTGCGGAGAGCCAAAATCAAACATGCATTAATTCAAAAACATTCAGAAATTAAATAAAAAAAAACTAGATTTTTTAACTGAAAGTAAGGAGCGACATTAAAACTTAAAACGAACAGAAATTACTCCATATATGAAATGGGTTGTCCCCTCCGCAGTCCCACGCTCTTTACGCTAAAGTTTTTAATTGTTTTAAAAAGTAGAATTGTGGCAAAGAGTCAAACTTTAGCGTAAAGAGCGAGGGACTGCGGATGGGACAACCCATTTCATATACGGAGTAATTTTATAGTGCTTAGCTTTAGAATAGAAAGTGAAATACTTTTTGTAAGTCGAATCACTAAATAAATTCATTCATTCATTCATTCATACGGAGTAATTTCTGTTCGTTTTAAGTTTTAATGTCGCTCCTTACTTTCAGTTAAAAAAAACTAGTTTTTTTTTTATTTAATAGCAATAGAAGAACGACTCGATGCTTATTGAGGACACGATTTTCTTTGGAATATAATTTTTACTATAAAATAAGCTTTATACAACTCATTTCCGGTGGACGATTCAAATGAGGTAATCATGATTTGATAAACCGGCAAATTTGAATTTAAAGTGATAGTTGGAAGTAATTAGTTTGGATAAAATTGACATTAAAGTTTTAGATAAAATACTTAATATCACACCCAGGGTGTGACATCCTTGAGGATGAAGATTCATTGGTCTTTAGAATTAAACTCTAATTTTGTCCCTTTATTTATGCCATACTACGCTGCAAAAGAACAAAAGAGCAAAGGGTAAAACATTGCACGAAAGATAAAACTTAACGAAAGTAGGCTGCTAAACTTTGAATTTTAAGACTTTTTTTTCATTGAGGAAATTTTCAAGTAAGAAAGAAACCATAGGCTCTAGGTAATCATACTGCCAAAATTACTACACTTTATTTATTTTTTTAATGGACTGCCGGTACGATAGGGCCAGACAAGGTCAAAGAACAACTTTGATCTTTCCTCTCTAATTACCTAGAAAAGATTTTGGGCTAAAAAACAAGTTTTTTTCAGAATTATCCTAAATATGAAGATGCTACTATCCTAGTCTTTAAACTTAAGTTGAAATACAAAAAATAAATAATATACATATATAGAAGAGCCCCCCACTCTTCTATTCTATTATCACTCGGATTGTTGAAATTGTGACTAATGAGACAATTAATTTTTTAAGAAAGTGAACGTGTATAAAACTTTTTTGCTGTGTCCATAATTTCATGAAAAACTTTGAACATGAATGGCTCCAAAGAGACCTACTTTGTTTTTTCCTGGACTCATTGAAAATATTATTCCAAGTTACTGCTATTACCGCTAAATTTTATATACAGCTGGTGAACAGCTGTTTCGTGAAGAACAACAATACAATAATAAGAAATATAAAGAAGAGAATATTATTGGGATATATTTGGAATAAGCCTGACTCTTCTTAACTTAATTTTGTAATTGTTTAAATTATTTCATTGAATATTTTCGGTAGTTATGTCAATTAGCTATAATTAAAAGGTAAAGTTGGTCAATATCCTTAACTATCAAACAGTTTTTCATTATCAAGCTGTTTATATTCATTACCAAGAAATACTGAGATCCAATATTTTATTTTTAATTTCTGGTTTGATAACGAAGAATCTTTAATAGTTCTAGCCTTTACTACAAATTGGAATGATTCACATTTTAGCTCTAAGGTTTTGCCAGGTTTGAGCTAATTCTTAATTAAAAAATCAAAAAGTTCGTTTTGTTTTGCTAGAAATTAGCCACACCGTCGCTGTGATGCCTAAAGGTGGTAATGGACATTTTCATGCTTCTGAGGTGATTGTTGAACACCGTTTTATAAGCTGTTCTCCATGGGAGGATCAACAAGGCAATGTAGATCATGAGGATCAAATTATAATTGAACATGCCCTTGCCTGGCGATCCTACCTTTGAGAACAGCTTAGCGGACGCTTTTTGGCAATTGTGTTAGAAGCGTGAAAATACCACGTATGGTGCTGTTTTTTAAGTTTCTGTTGGTCAATTGAAATAAGGATTGAGAAATTAAAAACTTATGTTTTCGAGGATCTGCTGATCCTGAGTGGAGTTGATCATAGCCCTTTTTGACCATATTTTCAAACGATGAAATATCCAAACAACGAATGAAAAAGACAATAAATGTACATTATTCACCTTGATAATGCTTTACAAAAAGGCTATTAAAAAGAGTTCTGGATTTTCGATTTTTGTTGTTGTTTTTTTCATTATGTCGAATACAGAGAATGCATTTAGATGCGTTTGTCGCCAAGTTTTGTCAAATTCGCTTAGAAATAAAATAAATAATCCTCCCTCTCCACTCAGTGGCGTCAACATCTTTAAATTACAAAACTATTATATCTTTTGTACCAACTACACGTCACAACAAACAAATTCAAAATATCTGTAATGTCAATTAATTTTAAAGCTTCAGGAGTCAAAAACTAGACAGAAATTGGCTTCGTTAGCAAATATCTTAGCATTATTCATTTGGACTAAAGTTGATTGTTTTGGCATCCGAATGGCTGAATTGTTAGCTTTACGGTGTGCTTTCAGACATAAGCCATATTGCCACATCGTCTAAAATAATTTTTAGATTTACGTTCTTTGGTCAATATGCAAGATAATTTTATCTTGTTAATTGAGATTTGTGTTTTCAGCTTACTTTGACTTTTATCAATACAGATCTTCTATTTTAACGAATATTTACAGTTACTCTCTTACAGTCCTCTCGAAGCATTTACGGAGCTTACCAACATGTTAGAGGCAAGTATCAGAGAAATTGCTTCATTTGAGAATCCCAGAAAAGAAAGAATGGAGCCAGTAGAAAACATAACTATACAAAACCAGCAAAGGAAAATCAATTATTTCCAGCTCCCACGTGATGAACAATTGCCTCCACTTGAGAAAATTTACTCTTTTGAGGAGTTTAGACAGCCAACAGATTCTCAAAAACAGGTGGTAAAAGATTCTAGTAAAACTACGCTTGTAGAGAACACTAGTGAAATATACCAGGATATACTTGATGCTGAAGCTCAGTTTTCTGAATTGCTTCGAATGGAAAATTTTGCAGTTCAAAGTTCTGGAAATTGTCCCAGACTAAAATATCGTTGTGGTGGTGACTTTAAGCAACTAGACACGGTGAAATCTGGAATACCTGAGTTACCGTCCAAACGTTCTGACAGTAATCAGAATACTCAAATATACTCTAGACATCGTTTTATTAGTGACAAAATTCCACCTTCAACGCTTAAAAATGAAGTGCAGAGATTACCATATGCAAAGAGCCATTGCGTTATATCTAACAGTTCTGAAAAACTTAGCGCAAAAAGAATGACAAGTTCAAGTGATTCTCGTCCATCGGACTTCAAAATTGACAATGATACATCTAATTTAGCCTTGCGAATTGGACACACAAGTGATAATACAAGGGAGGATATTCCTCCCTTATCTTTACCTCTGAATAATACCCTCTATACAGAAAAATACTGCCATTCCAGTGGAGATTTACAAGTTATTTATCCCAGACAAAACTTACAACAAAAGAAATTCTTACCGTTACAATGCAAAAACTCAGGTGAAACTAGTGCTTTTTTTGCAATGCCAAATGCCTTGTCGTCATCTTCTTTATCTACAAATTCATCTGACTTGTTTTTGGAATTACCTGGTAATAATCAAGAAAACGTGAAGGATTCGAAGAATTTTTCGATAACGAACAATCTTGAAATGAGTGAACTACCTAAACCAGAAGGGCTAGGTACGTCAAAGTCAGTTGATTTTTTACTGCTTTATTCCTTGTGTCCTTTCTATGATTTAGTTGTGTTTTTACTCTGTTGAATTACTAAAATATTTCTCTGGTTAGGAAATATGGGTAGGAAATTCCTGGGTAGGAAGGTAGGAAAGATAATATCAAAGCTGTCAAATTTTCAAGCATTATTTTTGCTGCCCAAAAGTTTGTTTTTGTAATATCCGTGCTCAACTCTTAAAATAACTTCAAGCTATCACCCTGTTCAGCTCTCACTGTACTTAACCTGATGCTTCTCAACCCATACGACTGCAGTACAACGAAGCATGATTCGCATAGTATAATGATCTATATTTAAAGAAATTTTTACAAAATCAACATAAAAAAGCAATAGCAAAAAGTAGAAACAAAAAAGTAAAAAGCAAAAAACAAAAAGTAAAAAAAAACTATATTTAATACCATTGTTTTTAATACAATCTTACTTGCTGATACTCTATAATGAGCACATGCCCATCCCATTATCCCAAAAAGCCACTTATCTTGCCCATCATCAAAATTTGGACCTCTTAACAGGCAGGTAACCTTGGTGTCTAGAGCTTTCCTCATCCTCCCAACATCATTACTACAAATCAGCACACAGCTAGCTCGAAGATGAATCCATATCTTAAGGCATTTAAAAGGTAACATAACTTAAAATAATACTCCCAAAATTATCTTTGATATCCTTCAACAAAGTAGGTCTTTTTTATTTATCCAGAGCTGACTGCCAGCTTGTACAGAAAACCAGAGCATTTAAAAGGTAGGTTTATTTAGCCTTTGTGAACTTCAACGCTACCTTTGATTTTTTCCACCTTAAATCCTTATGGCCAATGAATTTCCTCCACCGGACTACCAGCCAAATATTGTCTACTGTTGGGAAAGCTGTACGATAAGAACAAGAACTGCGTTCAAGTTAAGAGACAATGGAGCACGGCATTTTCCATCAAGGCCGGTGTACAACAAGGACATAGTGCCACCCCTGGCTTGTTGAACCGTGTCATAGGTCTCGTCATTACTCAAGCGACCGATTTTTTGTCTTTTGACGTCATAACTTCTATATCGATTTTTGACCGATATTGGCTTTGTAGGTGACCTGGCGTTCGTTTTCTGACTCCATACAACCGCTGGCAGATGTTATGAAAGCTTTGCAGGGAGATGCTGCAATTATGGGCTCAGAGTAAACTGTCAAAAAAGAAAAATTACTACCCCAGGCTTTACTACAGTTTGTGTAGCCCATATTGAAATGATAACTAGCTTAACCTATCTTTTTCTCTACAATTTCAAATGACAGCTTTTTTTTAAGGCAGACGGAGATGCCCATGTGCAATGCATCTCTGAGCTTATTCTTTCTCTGCTTGTCCGAGACATGGTCCCTCCAGCCCAACATTTTGAGCATGATAGATGGCTGTCAGTCAAATCAACTCTACTGAATTGAGGGGTTTCGATGAGACAATTGTGTGAGTGATAAAAGGCTTCTTGCCCGTACTCACGAAGTACCATTTTCAACTCAGTTGCCCAGTGAGCCTCGCTGGGCAATCTTATATCATATACACACCAGCATGCTGCTTTAGGCAGTCTCATAAGCGTATCTAATGTGTTTGCATTTCTTACATCTGTCTTTCACAGTGAGGCTCAGTTTTGTTTTCAGCAAGCTCCAATTTTAAAGTTATTTGTGCAGTTCTAGTAAATCTACTTAAGGGATGAAAAGAGCGAAATAAAATCAAGAAAGTTCTAATAAATCTACTTAAGGGATAAAAAGAGCGAAATAAAATCAAGAAAGGAAATTGATTCTTTTATAATGCTATAAGTTACCCATTGGAGTCGACTAGTAAGCGTTAAGTAAGCTAAAATTTGTTTTCAAATCTGCAATGGCCCTATATCTGGAAATCGCCTACTATCGGTTATTTAAATTAGCCTATATAAATTTAAATGAGAGGTGAATGTTTTTAATTGAAACAATCTCTTGAAACAAAACTTCTTTAGGTCTGCCCCTGTCAAACAGTGAAATAAGATCAATGCTGTAATATCTAAGGCCTTTTGGTTGTCAACTTAAACTCCTAATATAAAGAAAAATACCACAGTAAATATCTTTGCAGGATAATATTAATCAAGAGTAAAAAAAGAAAACAACAGAAGAATGAGCTGCCAAAAGAAACAAATAGATTTTAATTTTGTGTAATCATTGCAGACAGCGATATCCAAATCATGGCACGAAATGCAAGATTAAGGAATTTAGAGTTATCGTCAGTGCATAACAAACCATCGTCAAAGCTTGCTCAGTCCCCCATTTATGGAAATAATTGTTTTCCCAATATGTCGTAAGTAATAATTAACTATTTAATTAGATATCTTTTTGTTTTTGTTAGACGCCATCATAGGCGGGATAGCTCAGGATTCTTATTAGAACACAATATACCATGTTCTTGGCCTACATGCTTTCGGTCACGGTCTGCTTCTTTTCTATATTTTTTTTTAAAAGAGGGTTGATCGTTTTTGGTATATGGAATGTTCTCGCTTATTGGTATCATTCTTTATGTTCTCGGTGTACATAGTATTGTTCACGGTCTAATTTTTTTCTATTTCAAATAGGATTGATCGTTCATGGTACATGGTTGATCGTTATGCGTTTTTATATTTTTTGCAACATGAAGCCTTTTTATTTTCACTTTACAATTTGTATTGTCGAAGTTGATTCTGTCATACTAAATAAGGTGCCCTAGACAGTGAAATAATAATTACAGAATAATTGTACAGAATAATTGTATAGAATAATTATATAGAATAATTATAGAATAACTATAGAAATTATTCTACTTGTCTACTTGAAATTATCTACTTGTAGCATTGGAGATGCCTTGTTTTATACAGACAAATATGGTCCCGGAAATGGGACCTGGGACCTCTATGGTCCCATAAATATGACCACATCTTTTGAGGTAAGTCAAAGTTTAATCGTGCCAACGGTATACACGAAAGGAAATTAATAATGATTTGTTCTATAAATAGGGAAAAATCGTATTCAAACGTTGTTACAATAAAGTAGACAAGATTTTTTTTCACTTTGCTGTAGAGAAATTTACTTTGGTCCAATTGAATTGGGAGGTACTTGGGAATCTAGTAAATTAAATCAGCCTCATTCAGGCTGGAAGGGTGACAGAACTTCAGGATTTAAAGTTATAAAAAGTTGGGTATTCTAAAGTAAATGCAGTCTTTAGTACGATGATGATCGTTATTCGTTCATTAAACAAGTTCAACTATTGAAACACTAAGGAATGCTCGCAGCTATACATTTCTATGTACCATTAAGCTTGACTTTTTTTTAGATTTTTCTGCTAATTCGTTTGTTTCGTTTTCATCAACTTTGTTCGGTATGGGACTATTGGAATTGTTTTAGCCTAACTAATGTTCTCAAGGTTCAAGGTTATTCAGAGAACCTTCAACCCAGCTAAAATGCACTTATACTACAATACAATCTATTGTTATATTTATATTGTAATATGAAACAAAAGCCTTAGAAAAGGACTTAACTGAAAATTGCACCCTTTGACTTGTCTCAATTTTAGAATAAATTAGTGTCTTCTTAATTTTAAGAATGGTCAATGCATAAATTACGGGAGAAAATATCGTTCGTGATAATTTTTTTTAATACATTGTTAAAATTTCATTTTTAAAACGTTTTAATACATTTCAGTGTTTTTGTTTTCCTTAATTGGTCTAAAATTTTCCAGTTTATAAATTTTTTTTAAATTTTTTCAAATTTTCCAAAATTTATAGTGCACTGTTTTGAAGAAAAATACATCAAATGAAAATACAACGAAGAAATAGACAGTGTATAATTGACTTCACACAGACTAAAATTCAATGGCACATACATTGTTTTTGATATTTGTAAGGATCAGAATCTTCGCTTGGCGGTCAGTGTTTTGGGATGATATGCAGTCATTTGAAATTAGATAGACTAGAAGTGACGTTAGATTCGCAAGAGTGATTATAGATATAAAAAAAAAAAAAACTATTGTCCTACCTCCTAGCCTAAAGCTTTATTTATCCAAAAAAAGCTTTTGATATTTGATGTTAAAAACAGGGGTCTCTGCTGGTCTTGTTTTGTTTGGGAGGGGGGGAGACTTCTCAAATGTTTATACATCTTGTATTTTGCAGATTCAAAGGGACTATTTTGTTTTTGTTTTGGAATGATCGATCCTTCCATAAGGTGTCATACACCATACTATTTATATAAGAAAACGGAAAAAGAAGACGCATCAGTGTTTCCTATGTAAAAAAGTAATTTTCCTAGTTTTTCAAGCCAGAGGACTGTAAGTTTCATGTATAGGGTCTTCGGCCATGGTGATTTCAACAGTGTAAGTTCTTATTTATCCAATTTGTTTTCAAAATAATTAACTTTGGGTTACTATAGGCCATGGCTCATTTCTTACTTGGTTGCAGCTACTGCTGCAACCGCGTCCATGATATAGGTTAAACCTTCGACGAGCAAATTACATTAACATCAAAGAAAAATGCATTAAAGCAACGCTATAAACTTTTTATTTATCCAATTTTTTTTTCAAAATAATTAATTTTGGGTTACTATTGGCTATGGCTCATTCCTTACTTGGTTGCAGCTACTGCTGCAACCGCGACCATGATATAGGTTAAACCTTCGACGAGCAAATTATATTAAGATCAAAGAAAAATACATTAAAGCAACGCAATAAACTTTTTTATTTATCCAATTTGTTTTCAAATAATTAATTTTGGGTTACTATTGGCCATGGCTCATTCCTTACTTGATTGCAGCTACTGCTGCAACAAATAAAAAAGTTTATTGCGTTGCTTTAATGCATTTTCTTTGATCTTAATATAATTTGCTCGTCGAAGCTACTGCTGCAACCGCGACCATGATATAGGTTAAACCTTCGACGAGCAAATTATATTAAGATCAAAGAAAAATGCATTAAAGCAACGCAATAATCTTATTAATATTCACAGATAATTTTGGCCGTCTAGTTTTAATTGTCGTTAAATGGCCAAAAATCATATTTGTGTGTTTGCTAACTATAATCATCAGAAAGGTAATTAGCAAATGAGCTACGAACCAGTTTGCAACACGCAATAATTTAATTGAATAGGTCTTTCGGTCGTTAACGATAAATTTATTTATTAGATAGCTGTTTTATTACTTTTCGAGCAGAGAAGAACATATGACTAGAATATCGACTGAGGCTGTGAAGGTAAATGAGTTTTACTACTTCAACAATGTTTACTTTTGTCAGCTACATGCAGATCATAGAAGAAATGTAAATCAGAGACATAGTTGCCGAGACGTCCAGGATGTTTGCATTGATTATAATTCTAGATAACTTAATATGGAAAAACATGGCTGATATTCCATAATAAAAATCTTAGACCGCTCTCTATTTTATTCGACATAAACCTTTCCTTAAAAACTCATAAGCATAGCCATAACTTTTAAATTATGTATTCCCATAAATTGATCTCGTGTTTATATGTCAATGAATGTCCAATTTCAAAGAGATCATTTTTTTTAAATAATGGGCTATAACTCTCATGGTAATCAAGTCCAAAGCTAAAAAAAGAAAAAACAAATTTCCAAAATAGTCGTGAATTTACGACTGAGGTATGCACCGAAACTAACAACATTTTTTGGTTCCCTTTGCAATCTTTACTATATACTTTCGGTACTTACATCTTATAGTGAACACAGCAAAGAAGTGATGTTAATTCTAATGAAATATATCGACTTATGATGAAATATAATACTTTAGTAGCAAAATTAAAAACACCAAAAACAAGAAGAACAATAGGAATTTTGTAAGACAGTGGGAAACAAATTAGAATGAATATTTCGGTCCTATGTCCAAGGGCCGTCCTCAGCAATACAAATAAGAAAAAACAACTTACAAGAGGATAAAATCAGTAAAACTAAAATGAACAGCTTTTCAAAACAGTCCCAGCATCCTTACCTCAGCGAAAACCAGCACTGATAAATAAATTGTTATGAAACGAGGCAATTCATTGAAATGAAAGAAAATGATTTAAAAACAGGTTTTAATGCCAGTCTAGCTTTTTTCGCTGCTGACCTTATAGGTATATTTGTGACAGGTTCTGTGCTAATATCTATTGGTTTTTTAAAATATTTCGTAAGGTCATTTTTAATTAAATTTATGTAAAAAGCATCAGTGAATATTCTCCTAAATCCCTATTTAAGGAAATATTATTATTAATCTGATTTCAATTGCCTCTTGAACTACTTTTTTTATGCCTAGATCATTGCTAATAATGGCGGATTCTTCAAAAAGTATTTTGTGGCTAGGATTTTCGAAAACGTGGCTGCTTAAAGCAAAATCAAAAGAAACAGAAGTAATATTATAATGCAGAGCTTTGGTGATATCATCTTTATGTTGTTGTAGGTGTTTCTCGAAATTCTGGGGGGTTCTCCCTACATAAAATTTGCCACAGTCACATGGTATTTGATAGACACCTCTTTGGTGAGTAATTGGAGTCTTATCTTTACTAGAATTTAGAAGATTTTTGATTTTAAAATTGTTGGTAAATACAACATACAGATTATTTTGTATGGATACTTTTTTAAGATTTCTAGTGATTTTCACGATATATGGGAGGTAAATTATTTTTTGGGGCTTATCGGAATTTTCACACGGTAAATTATCTTTGATTTTATAGGAGTGTCTTTTCACTCTACGATTAATCGTATTATTAATAAATAAAAGAGGATACCCATTTCCAAAAAAATATGTCCCTGATAAAGTCTAGTTCAGCTGTGATGTAGGAATCAGAAAAAAATGTTTAGGGCACGATCTACGAGAGATATTACGACACCTCTTTTAACTTGTAGGGAGTGGTTTGATTCAAAATGTAAATATCGATTGTTTTGTGTTGGTTTTCTGTAAATAGTAAAATTGAGTTCGTCTAAGTTGCGAATAATTAGAACATCTAGGAATGAGATTTTATTTGCAATTTCAATTTCTAAGATAAACTGTAAATTCCTATCATATGTATTAAGGTGATCTAAAAAAACCCTAAGTTAATTTTCCCCGTAGTTCCAAAGTGAAATTACGTCATCCCTGTAACGTCCCCAAAAATATGTTTCAAAAAATATGAATTTAATGCCCAATTTTCAATATGCTGTACATAAATATTCGCCAGTAACCGGGAAAGAGCCGCACCCATGGGTAAGCCATTTATTTGTCGGTAGGAAGAATTACGGAATTGGAAATACATTGAGTACTTGTTACAAAGTTTAACCAAGGTCATTAAAACGTCGCCATCTAATCCTGTTGCTGAAACTTCTATTAAGTCATAATATTCATTTATTTTATTTTCTAATAATTTCTCGGATTCTGCTACATTAATATCAAACAATCGTGGTAACGAACTGTAGAAAGGAGCGACCCGGCTCTATAGTAACCAAAACTCTAAAAGAATGAATTTTGATACCAATAGCTACATCAAAAGAATTGCATTTTAATTCTGAATTTAAATATATAAGTTTCATCAAGTTTAGTCTTACCCATCAAAAGTTATGAGCCTGAGAAGATTTGCCTTATTTTAGAAAATAAGGGGAAACACCCCGTAAGAGCCATAGAATATTAACGAAAATCACACCATCAGATTCAACGTATCAAAGAACCCTTTTGTAGAAGTTTCAAGCTCCTATCTACAAAAATGTGGAATTTTGTATTTTTTGCCAGAAGGCAGATCACGGATGCGTGTTTATTTATTACTTTTTTTTTTCTCCGGGGGTGATCGTATCGACTCAGTGGTCCTAGAATGTTGCAAAAGTTCTAGTGCCGTCTTTAAGTAACTAAAAAAATTGGAGGGCACCTAGGCCCCCTCCGACGCTAATTATTTTCCTAAAGTCAACGGATCAAAATTCTGAAATAGCCATTTTATTCAGCGTAGTCGAAAAACCTTATAACCATGTCTTTGGGGACAACTTACTCCCCCAAAGTCCCCTTGGGAGGGGCTACAAGTTACAAACTTTGACCAGTGCTTACATATAGTAATGGTTATTGGGAAGTGTATAGACGTTTTCAGGGGGATTTTTTGGTTGGGGAAGGGGTTGAGAAGAGGAAGATATTTTGGGGGGAATTTCCATCGAGGAATTTGTCATGGGGGAAGAAAATTTCCATGAAGGGATTTTCTAGCATTATTAAAAAAAAACAATGGAAAAATAAATATGAAAAAATTTTTACAACTGGAAGTAAGGAGCAGCATTAAAACTTAAAACGAACAGAAATTATTTCACATATGAGGGGCTCACCTCCTCCTAATACCTCGCTCTTCACGCTAAAGTATTTTTAGTAATTTCAACTATTTATTCTATGGCTTTTTTGATTCAGGGGTCATTCTTAATGAATTGGGACAAAATTTAAGCTTTAGTGTAAAGAGCGAGGTACTGACGAGGGTGTGAATCCCCTCGTATATGTAATAAAAACATGAGAATACAAAAGTTCGTTACGTAAGCTAATTTACAAGTTACATATATCTTTTACTAATAAAAACATTCGTAAAAAATTAAAAGTTCTAGTTGCCTTTTTAAGTAACCAAAAAATCGGAGGGCAACTAGGCTTCTTCCCCCGCTCATTTTTTTCTCAAAATCATTCGATCGAAATTATGAGAAAGCCATTTAGCCAAAGAAATAAATATGCAAATTTCGTTTTAATTATTCCTCTGCGAAGAGCCAAAATCAAAACATGCATTAGTTCAAAAACGTTCAGAAATTAAATAAAAAAACAAGTTTTTTTTAACTGAAAATAAGGAGCGACATTAAAGCTTAAAACGAACAGAAAATACTTCGTATATGAAAGGAGCTTCCTCCTCATCAACGCCCCGCTCTTTACGCTAAATTTTTTTACTGTTTTAAAAAGAAGAGTTGAGCGAAAGAGTCAAACTTTAGCGTAAAGAATGGGGAGTTGATGAGGAAGCAGCCTCTTTCATATACGAAGTAATTTCTGTTCGTTTTAAGTTTCAATGTCGCTCCTTACTTTCAGTTAAAAAACTTGTTTTTTTTATTTAATTTGTATACATAGACACAACGTCAAAGCTACTGGTAATTATATTTTCTGAAATATTTACGTTTTTGAGTTTTTCAACTAAAGCGACTAAATTACATATATAAGATTTTTGAGAAAAAAGAAAAGGTTTTGAACTTTGAAGGCTGTACATAACCATTTTCCAATTTTGGAGGCGGGGGCTTTCGCACAAGCTGCAATTGGCCTTAAAGGAATGCCTTGCTTATGTAATTTTGGTAGACCATAAAATTTTGGACAAAAGCTGCCTCATTGGAAAAGTTTATTATATAATTGTGGAGTAATTTTACCATTTTGTTTTAGATCTTTTAATTCTTTTATAATTTTGTTAGCAAACTGATCAGTATGATCGTGGTTTATAGTTTTATATGTAGTTTTATCATTTAGATGTGCATAAATTTTTGTGTCGTAATCTTTCGTATCCATGACAACCAAAGAATTGCTTTTATCTGCTTTAATTATAATAATGGACGGATCTTTGCGGAGATTGGATAGAATTCTTAGGTCACGCAGAAATTATTAGAAAATAAAATAAATGAAAATTATGACTAAATAGAAGTTTCAGCAACAGGATTAGATTGCGACGTTTTAATGACCTTGGTTAAACTTTGTAACAAGTACTCAATGTATTTCCAATTCTGTAATTCTTTCTACCAACAAATAAATGGCTTACCCATGGGTGCGCCTCTTTCCAGGTTACTGGCGAATATTTATGTACAGGATATTGAAAATTTGGCATTAAATTCATATTTTTTGAAGCATATCTTTTGGGGACTTTACATGGATGACATAATTTCACTTTGGAACTATGGGTAAAATCAACTTAGGGGTTTTTTAGATCACCTTAATACATATGATAGGAATTTACAGTTTACCATAGAAATTGAAATTGGAAATAAAATCTCATTCCTAGATATTCTAATTATTCGTAACTTAGATGAACTCAATTTTATTATTTACAGAAAACCAACACAAAACAATAGATATTTACATTTTGAATCAAACCACCCCCCACGAGTTAAAACAGGTGTCGTAATATCTCTCGTAGATCGTGCCCTGAACATTTGTTCTGATTACTAGCTGAACTAGACTTTATCAGGGACATACTTTTTGGAAATGGGTATCCTTTTTTATTTATTAATAATACAATTAACCGTAGAGTGAAAAGACACTCCCATAAAATCAACGATAATTTACCATGTGAAAATCCCGATAAGCCCCAAAAAATAATTTACCTCCCATATATCCCAAAAATCACTAGAAACCTTAAAAAAGTATGCACACAAAATAATCTGTATGTTGTATTTACCAATAAATTGAAAATTATAAATCTCCTAAATTCTAGTAAAGATAAAATCTAGTAAAGTTACTCGCCAAAGAGGTGTCTATCAAATACCATGCGAATGTGGCAAATTCTATGTATGGAGAACCCCCCAGAATTTTGAGAAACGCCTACAACAACATAAGGACGATATCACTAAAGCTCTGAATTCTAATATTACTTCTATTTCTTTTGATTCTGCTTTAAGCAGCCATGTTTTCGAAAATCCTAGCCACAAAATACTTTTTGAAAAATCCGCCATTATTAGCAATGATCTAGGCATAAAGCAAGTAGTTCGAAAAGCAATTGAAATCAGACTTAAGATTAATAATAATATTTCCTTAAACAGGGATTTAGGAGAATATTCACTGAATGCTTTATACACAAAGTTAATTAAAAATGACCTTACGAAATATTTAAAAAAACCACTAGATATTAACACAGAACCTGTCACAAATAGACCTACAAGATCATCAGCGAAAAAAGCTTGGCTGGCAATTTTTAAATCATTTTCTTTCATTTCAATGAATTGCCTCGTTTCATAACAATTTATTTATCAGTCCTGGTTGAACTTCGCTGAGGTAAGGATGCTGGGACTGTTTTGAAAAACTGCTCATTATAGTTTTATTGATTTTCTCCTCTTGTAATTTGTTTTTCTCTTGTTTGTATTGCTGTGGACGGCCCTTGGACATAGGGCCGAAATATTCATTCTAATTTGTTTCCCACTGTCTTAAAAAATTCCCTATTGTTGTTCTTGTTTTTGGTGTTTGGGATGGAAAGGCAGTGTTGTCTTCGTCGTTATTTAGTAACAAAATTATTGAGAATACAACTGAAAATTGTGGAAACAAGAACGTATTATATTAAATACCTAACTACATCTATATATTAAATATTCAGTTAAAATATACCTGCATAGTCCTTCATCTCGCTCAGGCTAAGCTGGTTATCTCCGAGTGGACACAGAAAAATGGGTTTCATTGCAGATCAAGAACAAAGTGTGATTGCTATAACACGTAAGTACCACATTTTTTTTCTAAAAGTTTCTTAAGGAAAGACTGAATACGCTAAGATGAGTGTCTAGCGACTATACTAGCGTATACGCGAAGCGAGTGTCTCGCATTTCTAGCGCATTTTAATTGAAAAAAAGTCAAAATAAGCTACTGTAATTTCTGCCTGCTGTCTACTCAAAAAGCATCATACTTTTCGTGAGCGGTTGGATTTGATTTTCCTGTCAGGAATTAAAGCTAATCCAAGTAAAAGTACATATTACCAGATAGTCTAAGATAATTTTTTTTACGTATGAAGTGATTTTGTTGATTTTGTTTTAGCCTTTTAAAATACATATATCAGAATGAAGGATATCGTGTTTTTGATTAGTAACAACATTTGGTAACAACATTTGGTATAGCAAACAAATTTCAAATCCTATGAAGGAAAAACACTTAAGCACTTTCTTAAAACGTTTAGTACAAGAGCACTAAGACTCAATGCATGAAGCAGGAATTTTTGAGGAGGAAGGGGTTTTGTGGCTCTTGCTTCATTATCAATGTATTCATAATTCACTTGAGCCATATTTTTGGCAGGTTCACATTTTCAAAAGCCTTCTATTGGCCTGATTCCTATTGGGGATCTTAACTGTGCTGCATGGAATAATGAACCTATTATGGAAACCCTTTTGTGATTGGGAAAAAGAATAAATGATGTAGCTTCTTAAAATGGAGAAGAATCAGGAAACAAGTTTGAATTGTAGGACTAGCGTCTTCTGAACTAGGGAAAGTGTTCGCAAGGTTATTGTCCAGACTATGTTGCCAGTTTTTTTTGTTTTATCAGAGGTAGTATATTCTTATTTACAAATTTTATTTACAAATCGGTTCCTCATAAAAGAAATTGGAATCTGCTCAATTACAATTAAGAATATTACTCTTTTCCAGTTGTATTGAAAAAAGGAGAGCAAATGATGAAATTATAATTCCTATTCAAAGAGGGGAATGTGAAATCCATATTATTGGGGTTGATTTGACTCGTAAGTTGGGAGGGATGCTGTGGGGTCGGCTCACGACCAAACCCACAACATCCCTTGATTTTAACGGTTGAGCTTCTAGATTTCATATGATTCTCCTAAAATTTGCCTCTGTCTGACATTTTGACAGATTCTCCATTTTAATTTCTCCCTGAATTATTCTCCTGTACTTGTGCCTGGGAATGACCCAGCGATACTGTAGAGTTTATTCTTATTTCAGTTTATTCGGCAAGTAGCTAAAATACTTTCATTGGACCTTTAACAAACCAATGTCAATAAAAATCGATAAAATGTCAGGAGTAAGAGACCTTTCTTCTGACTTATCTTGTGTTAAAAGGTATGCTAATTTTGCATCAACTAATCTGCGAACTACGTGTATTTGCGTCATGTTAAAAGCTATGCTAATCAAGCTACTGAATTCTACTGGGGTAAAGAAGACACTAGAGAGTTCAAACATCTCTGCTGTTTTTATTGTCGATAATTTGAAACGGTTAAAAGAAACGAATATGTTTTGGGATAGGTGCATTGAATTATATCTGCATGTTTTAGCGTGAACACACATGAAAACTGTGTTCATACTTTCGAAGTAGGCCAAAACTACTCAAAATCGTCGTATGCTTTTTGCGTTAAAAAAAGCTATGGTAAAGATACAAATCAGACCTTGTTTCCTTTTAATATACTTAGAAAACGATTTTCTTAATTTCAAAGTTCTAGCTTTAGCTAAAATAAAATACACCTAGTCTGAAACAGTTCATTGAATAACACAGCTTCGACCCTGTATTTGTTTTTCCGCCTTTGTTTATTCTAAGGAGGAACTGAGTGGTGGAGCCAGGAATTCCTATTTAATTCATTTCATGAGTTATGCCAAGACATGGAGCTCCTTAGAACTTTCACTAGCCTCATATGCATGAAATGGGTTAGCATTTTCTTTTTTTAACCAAAAGTCATGTCGTCTTCCGAACAAATTAGCTAGTTTTTTAATACGCTCTAACAACGCCTGATGTATATATCATTATGACACATCAGTAAAAGCCAGAATCTGGGTAAATTATTTTACTTCATCAGAGCCCTATATGATAATAGGCCTGCCATAGAAATCTATAACTATATCCAGGGGTTGGGGTTATCGGGTCTGAACCTCCACACCCAAAATTTTTGTTCGATTCAAAAAAACGTAACAAATATGCTTATAAACAATTTTTTTTACCTTTCTTCATGCCCCCCCAATGAAAATTCTGGATACGCCTTTATCAAAATTCGACGGGAACCTGGGTTCACTAGCACGGATGGGGCTACACAAACAGCAAAAGCAACTTTGGAATTAACATTTTTATTCCAAAAGATCATTAATATATTAAAAAAACTTCGGGCTCAGGATAGGATATAGGCTAGGAAATTCAATTTCAGTACTATTTAGGGGGGTTCTCGCCAATAACTGTCTTCCTACTTGAAATTTACGAATGGGACCAAGGGTAGGCGGTTCCTCACCCTCCAGTGTGGCCGAATTTTTCTTTAAGAATGTCATGTGTTAAGAGTAGCGTACTGTACATTAGTCCAGTCTTTACACCCTTATCTTGCCTATACTTCCGAGCTTACACCTTTATTTGGGCTCTAAAGATTCTTTATATTTGGGTCATTGACCTACTTACATAACCAGCCGCCCAGACAGGTATCCGATGCTTTTGGTTTAATGACCTACATATTCCTGTCAGGACTTGATTAGCAAATATTTGATCTTCACTAAATAAAAATAATATCTAGTTATTATAGTTCTTAATATTCAAGTCATGACAGGTATATGAATAAAATTCTTGTCATTTGAAAATATTGTTTAGTGTTGAGGTATGCATAAAGGTGAAATTAATAAAGTCGTATATATTTTAAGCAATGATTTGACTGCCCTTGATCATCCATTTCCCACCTCCAAGGGGTCCAATGTCCCCTCCCCTAGTTTTTTTCATCCCCTTTTTTGTACTTGTTTTTTAAACTTTTTTTTAACTTTAAATTTTTTTCATGTCTTAATATGACATAAATATACCTAGCACAAAAAAATCACTTGTGATATTTTCGAAATACGAAATGAAGATGATAAAGATGTTAGTCGTGAACTTTCCGATTAGAAAAGTAATGTTTGTAGTTATATTTTTTTCTTTTTTGACTTGGAATTTTTTTGGACTCAGAATTTTTAGGTTATTAGCAACTGGTTATGTCAAGTGATTTTTTTTTGGAAGGGTGCCGTATGATAATAGGTTGTGATAATGATAAAATTTTAGCCAAGTATTTCCAAAACTTGTGTGATATTACCGAGATCTTCCGTGGTATTATGGAAATCTTGTCAGATGTTATGAGAATCCTCTGGTATACCAAAATCTAGCAAGGTGATAACAAAATTTTGTGTGATATTATCAAAATTTTACCTCATATTGACAAAATATTTTCTAGTACTATCAAAATTTGCCTGATATTATTCAAATCTAAGATGGTGCTATCAAAATCGTAGGTGATAAAATAAAATATTTACCAAGTATTAACAAAATCTTGTGTGCTAATATTAAAATCTTGTCTGATATTATCAAACATCTTACATCGCATTACTAAAATTTTACCTGGTAGAGCCAAATCTTGTCTAGTATTATCAAAATCTTGTAAGATATTATGAGAATCCTCTCTGGTATTACAAAAATCTTAAATGGTATTATTGAATTCTTGCGAGTTATAAACAAAATCATATGTGGAAATATCAAAATCTTACCTGATATTAACAAAATATTTTCTGAAACTACCAAAAATTGTCTGTTATTATTAGAATCAAGCATGGTCCTATCAAAAATTATGTTTGTCTCTATCAAAGTTTTGCCAACTATTACCAAAATCCTGTGTGGTATTATCAAAATCTTGTCAGATATTAAGAAAATTTTCTTTGGTATTATCAAAATATTGCAAGGTAATTACAAATTGTGTGTGGTTTTATCAAAATCTTACCTCATATCAACAAAATATTTTCTACTACTATGAAAACTTGACTCATACTATCTAAATCTAGCATGGTGCTATCAAAATCGTATGTGATACTATCAAAATCTTGCCAAGTATTACCAAAATCTTGCGCGGTACTGTCAAATTCTTGTCAGATATTATGAGAATCCTTTTTTGTATGACCAAAATCATGCAAGGTAATAACAAAATGTTATGTGGTATTATCAAAATCTTACCTCATATTCACAATCTAGCTTGGTGCTATCAAAATCGCATTTGGTACTATCAAAATTTTGGCAAGTATTACCAAAATCTTGTTTGGTAAAATCAAAATCTTGTCTGATATTATCATACATCTTGCATTGCATTACCAAAATCTTGCCTGGTATTACCAAATCTTGTCTAGTATTATCAAAATCTTGTCAGATATAATGAGATTCCTCTTTGATATTTGAAAATGATTGATTTGTATTTCAAAAATATCACAAGTGATTTTTTTTTGTTTTGAATTATATTTTATGTCATTTTAAGACATGAAAAAAAGTTTAAAATTAAGTATAAAAAGGGGGGGGGGTGCAAAAAGCTGTGGGAGAGGACACTGGGCCCCTTGGAGGTGGGACATGGATGATCAAGGACTGTCATATCATTGCTTAAAATATATACGACTTTATTGATTTCAATTTTATGCATACCCTAATACTAAACAATATCTTGAAATGACAAAAATTTATTTATATAATTGTCATGATTTGAACACTAAGTATTATAATAGCTGGACATTGCTTTTATTCAGTGAAGATCGAATATTTGCTAATCATGTCCGACAGGAATATGCAGGTCATTCACCCAAAAGTATCGGATACCTGTCTGGGGGGTTTGTTCTGTAAGTAGGTGAATAACTCAAACATAAGCAATCTTTGGAGCCCAAATAAGGGTCAGCTCTGGAGTATAGTCAACATTTACTGCCCAAATAAGGTCGTAAAGTCTGTACTATTGTATAGTATACTACTGTTAAGGACTCGAAGGCTTCTTTACATTCAAAAATAGAGCAGTTAGGATTAAACCAGTATCTTTGACCGAAAGAATGAAACTAAGCATGGTGTCAATTGTGGGCAAGAGAGAGCTTAGTCTGTAGTTTGAAGGGTCGTTTTCTGAACTACCTTTAAAAAGAACAATTACCCTTGCACTTTTAAATGCTTCTGAGGAAATACCAAATTAAAAGACCTTCGAATAAGCTCAGTTAAAGATTAATTATGACCAATGTTTTCGATAGTTGGCAAGAACCTCCAAAAAGGTGTTCCAAATAAATTAATTAGTCTGGTGAAAGGTTTTTTAATTCGACTATGCTTAACCGCCTATAAGAAAGAGTTTAATTAAAAATAATTAATATACAGATAAATATGCTAAGTAAAGTAATACTAATTTTTAACAAGACATTCGATTCATATCGATGGCTATTAAAATGAAACCTGTAATCAGGGGTCAAATGTCAATAGGTTGTTTGAAGATAATCACTTATAAACCATCTTTTGAAAACTATTAGATATTGTTGAATAATTATAACCCAGCTGTAATTACATAAACATAAATGCATACCAAATATTAATATATTCTTAGTTTAAGGGAAAAATTTGCGGTTGGAATGGGGATATTGAAAGGGAATATCTAGTTCACGATTTCTTACAAAAGTTGACCTTTGAAAATTCAAATAATCAATTGTGGATAGGCCATAATTAAAAACAATGATAAAAGCAAGTATTATAGAAACTAACAAGAAAGAAGCAGGAAGTGATGAATCTTTGACGCTGGGACGCCTTTTTTTGAAATTCTAAGATATTTTGGTTAATTTTTTCACATTATCTATCTGAGTTTTTTTTATATGCCTATGTGTGCATTTCAAAGCTGGTAAAGCCATCTACAAAACTGATACAAATAAATAAAAGGAAACTCCTATTATCGGGCCTTAAAACCTTTTAAAATGAAATTATGATATAAGGATCCCTAGTAGTAGCTCCTCACTTCTACCATTAAATAAATCTCCCATTAGATTAGGCATGTCATTGCACCTAACAAGAAATATTCCTTCTTGTTTGTTTTATTTTTTTTCTCTATTTCGTTTTGTTGCTGCTAAAGTAGCCATAGGGGGGCTGAATAAAAACACTTTGGGTTCTCCTCAGTGCCTCGTTGTCTAGATCTCTTTTCTTATTATCATCAAGACCATACAAGAGAATATCTTGGGTGCAATAACTTGAGAAATGGTCTGTTACACAACGGCGTGCGTGTAATTGAACCCTCGTTCAATTGAACTCATATAACTGAGCCTTCGTGCAACTTAACCCTCGCTTAACTGAACCATCGTGCGCTTCAACCCTATTTAGCTGAACCTTCTTTTAATTGAACCTGCGTAAACCTCAGTCCCATTTACCTGAACCTTCGTTCAATTGAACCCCCGTGCACGTCAACCACATTTAGCTGGAACCTCGTTCTAAGAAAGAAAGAGTAGACACTTCCAGGTATCAATTACTTTTTGGAATTCCCAAGAATTTATTTCGTAATTAATTTTGTTGTTAATATGAATATAAATGGCATCTATCATTAACCAACCAACTTTGTATCTAAATTATTTTATTTTTCACTGGCAGCAAGGCCGTATCTACGGGGGGGGGGGCGGTCGTTATCTGTTTTGACCCTCTCTCCTTAGTAAAAAAAATAAAATATATAAAATAAAGTAAAAAATAAATTAATTTTTTTTATACTTCTTGTGAAAAATTTTTGCACCCCTCCCCCCCCAAGATGAAAAAATCCTGGATAAGCCCTCCCTTGGTAGTATTTTCAAAACTCCTTTTTTTTTATTCTCCACTCGAAAAGGTGATTGGGAAGGGAAGGGTTTTTGATCATGGAGATTTAGTGGTAGATCGTTTATGGTGTCAAGCCCTTACACTCCAGAAATAACATTATAACCGCATTGTGGTGCCATAAGGTATTTTATGATGATGTTGTCATGACTAAATTAAATAAAGCCCGTAAATGTGAGCATTAGCTTTCAATTGACCTTAAACAGATCTCTACGACATTCTAGTGTCCTATTAGAACTGGAGAAACAAAATAGAAAATAACATTATCTAAAAAATCAAATTAAAAAAACAAGATACAAGGCTCAATGCTTCCATCCTCATCCTTAAAATCGTTTCCACAGTAGCTCTCTGAAAACTTGTATCAGATGCAGCCATCTACTAGAATTATCTATGACACTGTTTGTTATGTCGGTTTTTGTTTGCTTAAAAATGATGCATCGTATCACTAATTAAAGATGATTGCTTTAAAAAATACTGCTGGTGAGAGTACTGAATCGATGATTCCCCGTCCCAACCCCCAAGTCCTATTCCCACAAAAGTAGCGATTTTTAAGCAATTTTTGATTAGTAAATTAAACTCAGGGGCTGCTTTGAAGTTATACTTGTAATCTAGGCTTAGTTATGCTTGTTGAACATGCAGTGAGGGTGGCCAGTTTGTGCTTAATTGTTATTTCAAGTTATTTTATTATATATAGTTTTCTATTAACTCGCTGTTATTTCTAAGCTGTAAAAGGGTTGAAGGAACAATCATGAGATGCACTTTTTGGGCTTAAAAGCCACAGTTTTTTTCTCTAGTCTGAAATTAAAGCAACAGTCGACTTTATAGAGTGCTTATCATTCTATCTTGACAGATCCGCAAGTGCTTTCGTCATTCTCTTTGTTATTTTAAATTAAAACGAGTAAGTACATGATGTTACAATTACTGATCTGCATCCATATTGTTACCATTTTCAAATCCCTATTGTTCTTGACATATCTTATTCTTACTTAAATCGTATAGTCACATACTCTTTTCCAATGAGTATAATGGTTTAGTAAAATTGCAAATGTTCATTCAAGACATTCTAATGCTATTCATACTTATGAGAACAGGCCGTCCAGAGGTCAACAGATGTAGGAGGATGTATAACTTTATCATCTTAAGTAGCGGTAATAGGTATTTCCTGTTCTGTCTTGAATTCTTTTTTCTCGTTCCTGCTTCTCAGTCTCTAGGTACATATTTGAAATTCATACTATAGAATACTTTAAGGAATGATGAGGACTGTTTTGACAGGCAGGCGAAGGGCAGCAACTATATCAAATTATAATCAATTACAAACCTAGAACAAGTGACCAAGTACAAGAACAAGTGAAGTCTTTATTTCGTGGAAAAACTGGTTAACTTCAAAATCTATGTAAAAACGATTTGAAGTCCCCTTCTGTAAAAGTAACATAAATCCAAGCGGCAGAATTTTGGTGATGCAGTCTGAAAATGAGTTAAGTTCTGAGTCAATGCAAAAACAAGCTAAGTCCAAGCTCCAGACTGACTTTACTTAAAGGCGGACGAAGTCCTGACTCGGTCCAAAAATGAATGAAGTTCAACAAAAGGTGTAACCAGACAGTCAAGTTCATATCAGATGCGACCTCTTAATTAGTAGATTAATATTTGATTCCGAGCTTAGGAATTTTATTCATATCTATAGATGAAGACAGTCTTTTGATAGTAAATTTTAAATTTAAATAATTGATTGACTGCTTCCTCTTGAATCAGGTGCTTTTGTTGCTAGCACCAAATATTTCACAAGGTATACGAAGCATAAAGAAGGGATCATGATGATGCACGGGCCCTTCATTTTGGAAATGGGTCGATAACCTTATTCGTCATCTCTCATAGCTTAATCAAATAATTTTTCGCAGCAGTGAAATGCCAGATTTATTTTTCATTAGGTCTTATTTCATTGGTTCTCAAAAACGGGAAGAATCCATATGAATGTTCTTTGCTGCCACTTTTAACTGTTTCAAGCGTATTGGCTAAGGTTTTGAATACTTATAAGTAATAGTTAACGTTCTACTTCTCAGATGCCTCCTTATCAGTGTGGATTCCAGCCTAAACTTAGATGTTTTCATGCTCTAAAACCTTTGTGTAATTTGTTGGTTGATGGAGATTATTACGACGGTACCGTAGGCCTTTGAATGTATGATGTTAGTAAAGCGTTTGATTCGATATTGCATCCCCAAGCATTGAATGATCTTTTGAACCATGGAGTACGAAAAGCCTTTAGTAGTCAAGGAGCGTCCTTAGTCTAGTAACAATTTACAATAGTGTAGCCTTTTCATATATTTCTGAGGTACGAACGCGGTACGAGCACGTTCGTAACTCATTAGAAATTATGTGTTTGTCGAATCCATGTGCCAAGCTCTGTGAGCATAATGTCCATATGTGGTGAAGCAAACTGGCAATGAATGGCAAAGTGTAATTTTTTGCTGCTTAAAGTTTGTTGTTGTTTTCGGAGAAACTCTGCTAATAAATAATTGGTTTGAAGCCTTTTTGTATGTGTGTCTTGTATGACAATTGGCTATATCTGTAAATTTCTTATGATGTTGTAGCCTAGTATCCAGAGCTGTCTTTCCTAGAGAGTCTTTGACTGTCTCATTTTAGAATAGGTTCTATTAAGATTGTGATGAACTTTTAGGAATGTCCCATAATGAGAGAAATTATGTTCTGTTTGTTTTTATGATTTTGAGAATTTATAGAATTTAAAAACATTTGCTTTGGTCAATAGTTCGGCAGATATATTTCAAGACGAAAAAAAAAACCCAAAAAAACGCTTCAGTTAACAAGGTTAAAAGTAGAAAATAAGACTGAAAGAAATTGCGAACGTACGAAAGATAAATGACTTCATGATAATAAGCATGCGATACATGGAGGGAGGTGACAAAAAGCCGGCGAAGTCAGTTTTTTGCTAACCAAAAGACTTGCAAATCAAGCCTTTTTCGCTAGTTTATTTATTAATTTCCTTTGCAGTTCGGAGAAATCAAGAATACCTCTATGTCGGGCGGGCTCGTTTAGTGAACCAGCAATGACAGAATCAGAGTTTGACACGGATGGATATTGGCGCAAACCCTTAAGGAGGTGCGGATCCTTCAAAAGCCGAAGAGAACTTCCAATTAAGCCTCCAAGCTTTGAAGCAGTCCAAGAATGGTACTGGAGTGAGGAATTGCCGAGAGGAACAGGGTGTGATCTTGCGACCGGGGCCCTTGCTCCATGGTTCCATGGTATGTCAAATTTAAAAAGTTTGTTTGTAACTTTGTACAAAAAATGAATTTGTATTTACCCAGAATTTTCATTTAACTCGTAAAGACGTAAGAAAATACATATAAATAGATTTTTTATTATTTTTTGAAAGTTTTCCTTTGTAAACTCCTCTTAGTAAGGAAAGTGAGAACCCCTCTTGACAAAGGAATCATCAGGAGGAACAGGTAATGTTCTTTGCGACCGGGCTCATGCTCCATGGTTCCATGGTGTTTCCAATTAAAATTTTTTAAAAAGTTTCTTTTTAATCCTGTACAAAAATAAAAATTGTATTTACCACAGAATTTTTACTTTACTCGCAAAAACGTAACAAAAACGCATATAAATTCGTTTTTAAAGTTTTCTTTGTAAACACCTCTTACCCCCCCCACCCCCCCCCCCCAACCCACTGAACAAAAATTCTGGATATGGCCTTGCATTTACCATAAGCTTAATCCAGTAAGAATGCCAAAAACGCTATTTTCAAAACATTTCTCAGGAATTCCTCAACTTTCCCACATTTTTTTACTTAAGTTGCCCTTCTGATTCCGTCTGTCTAGTTTGTTGGATTCTCCAGTACTTTTTTAATGGTATGCCTGAAACTCGATAATAAATGAGTGTTTAAGTTAATGTTTTCAATGTTTTTTTTCTGTCTAATCAGTCTTAACTTGAGTGAAATTTGATGGATTTTGTCTATTGAAAATAATTTAAACTGATCCAAAAATAGACCAGTTAGAAAATTCTAAAACAGAAGAACGATAATGGAACTGTGAAGATAAAATATTTTGAATCGAAAGAACTTTTAAACTGATTACTTAGGAATGAGAATTTTTTTTAGCTTAAATCTAACATTTTAAACTATTATGAGCCTGAAAATTGACAAAAATATACATGAGAAAAGTAGCACAATCTATAGAATTACTATAGTGCGTAAATAGTAGTGATAATAGTTCATATATTGTTATTAATAATAAGAATCGGAAGATTTTGTTGTTGCTATGTATCCAAGCAATATGTTTCAACTGAACGGGCCCCAGTCACAAATGGGCCCAAAAGGAATAGCATTGGCACTCCACCATCAAGCTTAATTCTTAAAATATCTTCGTGGCTGTTGATCTCTTCCTCCCTTTTCATTCGACACTACTATAGCGCTTTAATCTACAAAATTTATGCATCCTATAAAAAAAATACTGTTACGGTTAAAAGATGGGGACCGACTCCTCCTTATTTATCCGAAGGAAATCTCGCACGAACTTCAGAAATTTGTGCATAAGAATCCTGTCTTTGGGGTCTTAGGAAACTATTCAACCTACTCCAAATACACGAAAGAAAAGGCCCACTTATTTCATCCCTAATAGTTGGTGTGTGACTACAATATCACTGGATAGACGGTCTGTAAGAACTGTTAGTGTTGCGCAGACTTCATATATGGATAGGGAAAAATGTGCCATCGTTCAGCAGTATAGTCAGTATAAATGGGAAGGGGTAGTCACAAGGAAATTTTCATAGTTATATATTTAAACCAATTGATTATCTCGGAATTGTTTGTCCATAATGTTTTCCCTTTTTTTGTACCAATATCATTATTTAAAGAATCTAATGGTACAGATAGACATTTTCTGCTTCGGAAAGCATTCTCTGCTTAATCTTTTTTTCTTGCGTAATCTCTTATCTTGCTTAATCTCTTTTCTTTGCTAGGAAAGACGCTCAAATCTTGAATTTCCGTTTGGATGAAATATCTCCCGATATCATACGGCCAGTTGGTCAGCATAATGATCTGTAGAATCAAAAGAATGAATCAAAAGAATCCGTGATCATCTTTCTCAAAAAAATGCTGAATTCTATATTTTTGTTCGTATAATATTCAAACCAGCACCCTATGGTTTACAAAAATATTGAAATTAATGGTATACATTTCATCAAGATTGCATCCCATTGAGGATATCCTCCTTTTCTAAAATCCTTATTTTAATAACTTTTGATGCGTTTTGACGTCTTTAATTATTGAACTTTTCCAATGAGAATCAGTATACATTGTAGTATTTATTATGTTCCCTTATTATTGTTTTTCTTCTTCTTCTTTGGATTGTTTCGATGCATTTGCATAATCTTATCACTGGAATCAAATTCCAGAGCATCTGAATTAAAAAAAAATGTTGTTATAAAAATTGTATTGTTGGGGGTTTTGGTTTGTATTTAGAAGGTCTACTCTTTACTTAAGGATTACTACGAAATACAGTCAATACACTGGTTGCGCTTTTCTTATTAAGGCTTTCATCGAAATTGCCATGCTTCCCTACTCTTATCAGAGCAACCCAAAACTATATGTATAATTTGAACCAGATCATTTCCGAAAAAGTGATTATCACAAGCCCAAATGGGCCAATAGTCACATTTCAGAGTCAAACTTAAAAACAGATAAAACAAAGAAACATGATAAGACTGGTGAAAAAAGAAAGATGCATAGGTCAACAAGTCAAAAAAATAAAAACAATAAAATTATAGAATTTGGGGAGAAAATAAACCAGTTAGTATCAACAAGGAGAGACGCTAAAGTAGGGAAATGATATAAATAACGAGGAAGAGGAAAGATATTGTATGGTTTGTTATTGTTTTTCTGCGTTTTTGGTGATGTAGGGGATAAAAATTGTACAGGAAATTATAAAAAAAAAAATATATAAATAGAGCATTCAAGGTTTGTAAAATTGACTTTTGATAATGGGTGATCAAAAGAAGGAGGGGAGAGGAAGAATATTTACTTGTTCAATATATCATGTACGTTCTTCTACATCTCTCTGGGAAATTTTATTTGGTGGGGTTAAACTCTCCCAACATCTTGTTGGGAGCAGGATGTACCGACTCTCGGTTGAGAAAGTAGCCTCATTCTTTCCCAACATGTTCCTATGTCGCTTACCTCTTCTAAAACTTTTGCGGAAAAAAAAAAATCCGTGATAATAATGAGCCAAATTACAAATTGTTTTCGTCCGACAAAATGTACATATAACTAAAGAAAGGAAGAAGTACAATTTTAAATCAAGCGCGTTGGAATAGGAAAATTTCAGCGGAAGGATTTAAACGTGTAAAAATGTACATAGAGATCCTCAAAACTTGTAATTATGGCTCATTCAAATAAAATGAGGCTGAACACAGTTCGGCTTATTCCACTATCCTTTAATCTCATTATTGGCATTTATTGCTAGATTGTTGCATTCACATAGTTTAACTATTATTTCAATTAATTTATATACGAAAATAAGGGCGTGATGAGTCGGTGTTTTAGGTGCCATTTCTCGTCAAACTGCTGAAAAGCGCTTAGAAGGCCAAACTCCTGGAACATTCCTGGTTAGACTTACCGACAGGCTCTGGGGCTACGCCCTGTCTATCCGTTCCATGGTGGCATCAAAGGACTCTCTTGGCGTGTCCCATTTTCTTATTGAAGGAATACCGGATTCTGCTTCAGTGAGGGTGTATCGTATCATTGGAGCAAAGGAAAAGCCATTTCATTCTTTAAGTAAGTGACCTTTTGAAATGTGCCCTGAACATGGCCAATATAGAAACGCATACTTACCGCATCAGTTGCTTTCAACAGCTAGCAAATACTTTGTGATGAAAAAAAAAAAAAAACCCAGGAGAATCATGAGTAAGAAATTTGTAATAACACCAATAAAGAAAAATAAACATACCCCTTCGTATTAAACACTTCTAGTAGCCTAACAAAATTTTCGATGCATAATTTATTTTTAATCTTCTTTCAGTGATGTCAACTAGAGGGCACTGGGCTTGTCTCCTTTTGATTTCGAGAGTACCTTTTTGGTATTTTCATTGAAAAATGGCCTTTTTTAAATTTTTATTGAAAAAAACAGTCCCTCCCCCCTAGGTCCTGTCCCTCCCCTTAATTTTGGTGAATTGAGGCATTTGCATTTTCACCATATCTCGTCTTGTATTTCGCTCGAACGTATACTAAACTAAAAATATATCTCATGGAAGCGGAATGCTATGAAAGATGATTTTAAATTCCATACGTACATACCCAAAACTATAATTTGATGGGTTTAATTGACGAATTGTTTCTGCATCTAAATTATCTTCATTGCATATTAATTTTTCATTACCTTTCCTATTTCGGTTTAGACTACCAGTTGTAAGTGCAGTTCACTTCTCTAGTCTTCAGTCTGTTCTTTCAAGGCGTAGTCACAATTTCAAGAACTTAAATTCACTATTAATCGTGTGGGAGTGTCTGAATTCTTTCAACCACTAATAGCTTTAAGTACAAGTTATTTTTCAATGTTGATCTGTTTTTGCCTCTTTGATTGCCTCCTATTTTCCAGACCAGCTGGATTTTTAGAGAATAACAACTATCTTTATTATCTTTATTTTATTAAATTTTATTTATTAAATCAATTTAAATTAATTTATTATTTTTCATTTATGTGTTATCGCTTACTTTTATTATTAGTCGCATGTTTATTAACCAGGCTACTTTTTTTTCAAGAATCTCTATTCTAGTTCTATTAATTAGAATGTAAATCTTGAACCTCTTGAATCCTATCTTAAAATATTGCTTAAGTAATTTAGGTAGATTGTTAAAGTCCTGTTCACACCTGCGATAGCTAGATAACAGTTTCTAGCCATCCTCACTTCTGACCAATAAGGGCTGCTGATTAAAGAGGAAGAAGATTGAGATTGGTGTACAATGATTATGCATAGACATTGATGTTCAGCTGTTCAAGCTTGTGAAATAATTTAAACCAAACACCCTGATGACAAAACTGGCATTTGTCAAATAAAAAGTCCATAGTAGACTATGTTTAGGCGAGCATATCTTTCACCGATTTAAATTTTTCAGGGGTAGCTTACTGGGGGGGGGGGGGGTTCATGTTTCTTTTGGGGTCAATATCTCTCTAATCCGATTAAAAGAGCATAAGTTATGCTTATTTTTCTTTTTCATGCCTGTCGTCTGACAGGTTATATATTTGAAATTTGTAACACATTTTTTTTCGACATTTATTCCTTAAAGCTAATTTTCTTGAAATTAATACAATGTCCTATATATGGTTTCGCTTAAAATTTCTAGGATCCATATTCTGTATTTGTCTTTTTTTAGGAAATGATTTATTTCGGAGATATCGATAAACTAATAATATCTGCTCAATTTGTTTTACTCGTTTCTTTTTTTTCTTTTTCCAGGGACACTACTGCTTCAAGTTATTTATTTCTTCAAGGTATTGCTTCAAGGTTAATTCTGACAAAGTTTAAGGGTTTTGGCTTAGGGTTATGTTTGTATGACGATTTTTTCTCAAGTATTTTTTTTATTTATAACACTATTCAGTTTACTTAGAGAAAATTTTCTTTTAAAAGAAGTGTTGAAAATCTTTATTAAGAGAAAACCACATACCGGTAATCTACCTTGGCTTGCCAAGTACCCACCATTAATATCAATTTGTATGAGAGGGGGAGGGTGAAGTTCTACTTAATAATGCAAACATTGCTAAATCAAGCTGAAATTACATGAGAATTTAGGAAAGTTTGTAAAAATCTTTATATCTTTTATTGGGGGGGGGGGGGACACGCACTCAAACGTCCCTATTGCCTACATGTGTGACTCCGGTCTTTTCTGGTTTCTTGACATAAAATCAGGAGAAAATGTTCTTTCAACATCCTAAAAATAAATATAGGTATTGAAGCGCTGACATTGATATTTGCAACGATTCATGTTAATAGTAGCTTGTCTGGAATACTCAACAAATTTTCCTGTCAGGCATGTACGCAGGGGGGGGGGTAACCTCCCAAGAAATTAATTTCTATGTACCTATGTGATTTCTGAAAACGTTTTCATCTAGGCCAACATAAAATTATTGAGCTAAGTTTTAAACGAATGAAGAATCGACTAGTAAATGACCAACCGTTTCCAGTGGGCAAATATTCGGTATTTGTTTTGATAGTTGATCCAGCAAAAATTGAATTATCTTGCACTAACTTTTTTTGCAATAAACACTTGTATAAATCGGAGATGATTCTTCTTTATTGGTTTTTTTTTTTTCAAAACCGTAACAGATTTGAAGAAATCAAAGTTCAGGCCGTTAGAAAAATCAAGACGATAACAGAAACTCTCTGCGTGAGTTTTGTGGAGTTTTATTGTGTATGCCGGAGTCGACTATTGAAGATATGCAGCCATGTTTTTGTTCCGTCAAGCCGCGTTTCTGCTTCTGACTAGAAAGCTGATTTTCTAGCAGGTTCAAATCGAAGTTAGACTGAAATCGAAAAGTGCTTAAGATGTGTGACGGTTACTTGGCCACGTCGCTGAAGAAATTGGAGCTCTCCCTCTGCTCCTTTCTAAGTAGGAATAGTATAAAGCTGGTCCACAGCAAGTAAATCAACTTTTAAATCAAAACCGATAAATTTTTTTCCAATGCTGATAAATAGTCGTTTATGAACTGACCTAAGTACACAACATCCAGGGCTGGATTCAAATATTTGTCTCTCCTAGGCCCAAATGTTTTGATGCCCAAGCAATTTTTCTTTTTTTTTTTGGGGGGGGGGACAGATATTTATGGGAAAATTCCCGAAAATCCAGAGATACTGGAAGCCCTGAACAGAAGACAACTGATGAGTGATGAGCCAAAAGTAATGCAAGAGAGAGGTGATACGAGGTTTTAGCTGCCAATCTTGGGAGACATCTGACAGTTTATAAGCGTCTAGTGAATTCCTGTATTGTTTTGAAATTACTTTTCTGTGAATAGGCAGCGCAGCAGCTTAGTGCACCTGACACTTTGACGATAGATCACACCAGTCCAGTTTTGTTAAGAAAAATAATCACTCAGTGGTTTTTTTTGGCGCCCCTCAACATTTTGCGCCAGGTCTAGTGGGCCTGGTGGGCCCAAATACCCAGGTCTAGTGGGCCTTTCGTAAATCCTGGCCCGATTGTATCAGTTTTTTTCGTATGAAAAAATCGTTCATGCGATGTACAATCTATTTTTTTTTTTTTATGGGCTTACGACTTCAGTATCATGGTACTGATTATAAAAATATGGTTTAAGTTTTGTGTCATGCAAGGGACTTGTAAGTAACAATTGGCTGTTATGCCTTGGTCATCTTTGTGATGAGGGGTTAGCATTATTTGCTAGTTGGTGTGCCTCTTATTTGCTTCCCATCTATTTGAGGATACGAAAAATTTGGTTTCTTGTCCGCTACAAAGAGGAATTCGCAAGTAAAAATAGGTTGATAGAGTACTGCCATCTTCTAGATTAAGGGGCTAGATTTTTTGCTAACTAGTTTACCTTATATCAGGGATGAGGGGTTATGTGCTTCTATTGACTGATGCAGATTTCTTTTGGTTTTAGGAATGTCTTTCTATAGTAGTTTGATTGTGAAAAATGACAGATAGCGCTATAGTAACAACTAGACTCGATAACATTATAGGGGAAGTTTAAAGCTCTTTCATAATACATACCATTTCAGAGTTTAACAACTTCAGTTTCGGTGGACACATTGACCTAAAGAATTTGGATTAAAAGCGTGAGAAAATTTAGAGACTTGGAAGTAACACTCGAATGTAAGACCATAGTCAGCTTTGTCGATGAGTGGCTTGCAACTTTTCCTAGCTGGTTTGTCTATTTGGCCATGGATACCTGACATGTATTTTAGACTTATAAGCCTAATCTGTAGTTTTAATTCCTAACGGAAGTCTTTAAAGTTTGACTCTGTAACTATGTTACCGGTTGAAAAGGATAAGGTTCGAGCGGCTAAAAAGTTAATATATATGTGTTTTCAAATCCTTCTTATACCATAGTCATCCTCGGCGATGAGTGTTTGGCATCTTTTGCTATTGGATATGCCTATTAATGGCTTTTGGCATATTTGCGTATACCAAAAATTTGGTTTCATTTCCGCTACAGAAAGGGACGTACAAGAAAGAATGGGCTGTTAAACGACGATCTTCTTCAAGGAGGAGGGGTTAGATACCTTTGAAAATTAGTTTATTTATCCTTTTTCGGTGTCCCAGTTCGATTTGTTCTAATTGGGGAAAGTTTAAGGGGATATTAACGTGCCCCATCTAGTAAAAACTGATGAGTTGTACTAGCTGATGACCTAGATATCTTATTTATTGGTGATCGATAGCAAAAAAAAAGTTTTTCATCAATCATTTATTAGCTTCATGGTCATCTTCAAGGGTGAGGGGCTATAAACTCGTGCAAACTAATGCACCTGTTTTTGGTATTTGATACAGATGAAGGTAGGAAAAAGCATTTCGCCCTAGAATTCCTTGTTTACGCAACGATTTAAATAATAATAAAATCATTGTCGTAGTTCTATAATTATTATAGTGAAGAGCAACTACGACATTATGATTTTAAAAAGTTAGTGATAGCTTCATAGCACAAATTAAAATCTATAATATATTATTGTAAGTATCATAGTGAAGAGCAACTGCGACATTGTGATTTTAAAAAGTTAGTGATAGCTTCATAGCACAAATTATGATATATAATATATTATTGTAAGTATTTATGTGGCATGATACCAATGATACAAAACGACAAGTTCAACTGGCTGCAGAGTTATTATAATATTTTCAAATCCTTTCTTCGAATTTCTCTGCGATCTTTTCGGAAATTAATCAATAGCGAATAAACAAAACCAAAAAAGTTGTAAGATCCTTGTGCCAATATTTCCACTTTTAGTTATTCCGAAAAATTTGGGGTACTTTACATGCATACACATAAGGCCTAGTCGAAGTCCAAGCATTTTACTTTCTAGTCAATTCTTTTTTTTAGGCGGAAACACGGTCAAATACAAAGGTATCAGTTTTCTTCGTCGCTTCAACTAAACAAACATAAAAAGGTTGAACTTGAGGGGTTTTGTCACTCAAAATTACGATTAGGCATAGGCTATCCTTAGCAATTCTTCTTGCAATTATTTATACAATATAATTTTGTATATATATTTATTAACCGGCAGTTTGATGTCTCCATGCTACTTATTTTCCAGACTCTGTTTAAGCAGGTTACAACTAACTAATGCTTGACTGAATCGCTCCTGAAGAGTCCGAGTGGTTAGTGCCTTGGTCTAATTTATGCATTCTCACGCGCTCCAATTACAGCTGCATCTAGTTTTTTTAGAGGAATTTTTGACTTCGGAACACAAATATGTAAAGTATTTGATGGGCCTGCAGCCAGCAAGTATATATTATAGAAATAAGTGTCTGATTTTTGAATAGAATTGTTTTTACTCTATTTTTTGATACCCCACAACAACAGTGTCAAATGTAGCAATCTAGAATGCAAACCCAAAACAGGCTTTATAATTGTTTTGGAATTATAAAAGAAAATCGTCGGCTTTGAGATTTGATTAGATCAAAATATTCACCAGATTTTTTTTATTTCTATTTACATAAAAACCGCCGAAATCACTAATTCTGAAACGTCATGCAAACTCCAAATTTTTAACATGGGAGGTATAGGAAGATTCCTTAAAAGTCCGTCCTGCCTTAAGGTTCAACTAGTTGTAAAGCCAATGTAATATTTTTCAATCCCTTCCTCAGATCCCTGGCCAAAGTGTTATTCCCACTATACTTTTGCCGGCGGAGCCAACAAGCACATTTTAACATGTCAACGGTGGATACAGGGGGACTGGGAGGACCCCCCCCAATTTCTTATGGTGCCGTCATTAATTTTCTTTTCTATTTCACTCTTTTTTTTAAATAAATTTGTCAATCTGGTCAATTATTTGCACTCTTGTCACATTGCCCCTTGTTATAATAATAAATATTTATTTGTAACCCACTTACATCAAAAAGACAAATAGTGGAGTAAAGACTTGTAGAAAAACGGAAAACGAATAAAGAAAAACAAAAATGTGATACAAAAAAAAACGAGAGTCAACAAAAGACATTAATCATACAAACGGATCAGACCGTGGTGAGGCGACAAATGCCGATACGCCGTCTCTGAGAGCTCTTTGTGTAGATCAGTCAGCTTCTCAGTAATATTCGGAAGATGGAACTTTTTGATTATCTTTCGATTCCTATACCACAGAGGAAGATAGAGAAGAAATTTACAGAAACGGAAATAAGAGGATCGAATATCGCTAATATTTTTTTTCTTAAATATAGGGTAAAGCCCAGAAAGGTAAAGAACAGAATGATCGGAAAAAGTAGAATAAAGCTTACCAAGGGCAATACGATTGTATTTCCCTCGATTAGCTACAATTTTAGAGTAACCAATCTGGATTTTCACTCTAGCATCCCAGACAGCACGCTCCCGAAGAGTTTTAAGATTTTTTGTAAGTGTAATACCCAACCACCGGATCGAATCTACATGAGGGATAGAAAAATTTTGAAAAATTAGAGGCCTAGGAGAAGAGGGAACATTGAAAGAAAGATACTCACATTTATCAACATTAAGCGAAAGACTGATTTTAGTAAAAGAAGAAGAAACTTTATGAACCATCTGCGATAGACTGAGTTTAGACCGGCTAATTAGAAGAATGTCATCAGCATAAGCAAGGTAAGAAATATCACTCCAACAAAACACATAGAAGAAATATTCTCAAGAATACCAGAGATACAAAATTTGAAAATACTAGGAGATAACACTCCACCCTGCCGTACGCCCCGACGAACAAAAACATTAGAAAATGAAAGGGCACCATTAGTTTTAATTCGGAGATAAGAATTACTATACCAAAACCTTAGAAGAAAAATAACTGAAAGGTTAATACCGTGACTATAAAGAGAGTAAAGAGCCTGACTATGTACAACACTATCGAAAGCCTTAGAAAGATCAAGAGCACAAAAATGAAGACCATACCCTTTAGCCGAAGCATATTTAAGAAGGAAAGCAAGAGCACGGTGAGCGTGCTGGCATCCGATGCCAGACCGAAAACCAAACTGATTCTCCCCGAAATTAGCATTCATACTTATGAAAGGAAGTAGGATATATTTAAGGATTCTACTAAAATTTACAAGCAACCGTGATAGGCTTGTAAGAAGAACAATCCAAAGGAGTCTTACCTCGTTTAAGTACAGAAGTGACAGTTCCACACAAAAAGCTATCAGGAACGAGGGAACAACAAAGGCACATTTGGAAAAACAACTGTAAATGGAAAAACAAAGACGGGCAATTTATTTTTAGATGACAAGCACTGATACCGTCAATATCAAGAGAACTTGATTTCAATTTCTTAACAGATGCAATTACAGCGTCAACTGAAACGGGAATAACTTGTGCCTGAGTCAGGGAAGGCGGGAGAACCGAATCAAGCAATTTCGAATAAAGCGCGTGCACTGCATAATTCACTTTGGAAAATATAGCTGAATAATGGTCAGACCATGCGGAAGGCGTAATGGGGCAATTAGGATTTGCCGAGTTATTTAATTTAGCTGAATTAATCACTTTGTCCCAATCTTTCTTATTGGTAGGACAGTCTAACCCTTTGTAACGGCTCGATCGCAGACATTTCTTAAACTCACGCTTAGTTTTTTGTTTTATTTCAAACACATTCCCAGCTAATGGTCGACCGTTAGCAACCCATATACGCAGCCACAATTTGGCTTTATTTTTCACACTTTTCAGCTCAGGGTCACACGACCAGATTGGTTTCCTTGTACTTTTCCTCACTCGCTCCTGAGGGACAGCAACCTCCTCAGCGCGTTTTAAACACCACACGATTTGGTTGTAATAATGATTCAGATCGTAATTACTTTTAATAGGACTAACACTCAGCTGGAGTAGATGAAAAGGTACACGTAAAGAACCAAGGAGAATGGCCAGGGTTGAAATATATAATGGCATATTAACATTTTTCCAATTACGCCGCACAAACCATTTAGAGGCAGGAGCACAAGCCTGGTCAGTACTGTCTTTTCTAATCGAAAAGCATAGCGATAAAGGAAGGTGATCAATATCTTGCTCATCTTCGTGGACATGCACTGTTGAAGATGTAATGAACGGGGAACAAATCACGTGATCAATATCCGATAAGCTACCGGAATTATGCACATACGAGAAAGGTAGATCCTTCGCAATTATTCTGTAATCAGGGAGACAATCAAGTAGGTTCACAGTACGAGCAGAATCACGTTTTATATCAGTGTTCATATCTCCAATAATAATAAATTCGTACCCATTTTTGCGCTTATACTTTGAAGGAGAGTTTTCAAACTAGAGCATGCTTTGGAGAATTTATTAAGCGATATCATATTCTTCCCATCATGAGGCAGGTAAGTGTTTATCAATACGGTTTTACCAAGTCTTATAGCCAATAAATGTTCATCAGAGAAATAGCATGACGGAGACAGAAAGCTGAGCTTTTGTTTTATAATACATGCTAAACCCCCTGAAGGCCTTCCAAAAGTAGATTTAGCATTTGTTGTGAAAACAAAGTGGGCGGAACTGCGGCGCAGGAAATTAACACTCGTTGCGGTCAAAAGATGTTCCTGAAAGCATACAATGTCAAACTTACTGTACAGTTCATCAATGGTCAGGTCCTTGTTTTTCGTCCCATTAATATTGAAGGACACGAGTGATACTGATTCAGACATTAGTTTGTTTTTGGTAACTTGCGACTGACAATTGCTTTCAATTTAGGGCAAGTGAGGCTAAACGAAACATGATCACCTCCACAGTTTGCGCACTTAGGTGACAAATTGCAAGGCGAGTCTCTATCTGAAACATGAGGACCGGCACATCGCGCACATTTTGGTGTAACACTGGGACAAGACGACTGGAGATGGTCAGGGGATCGGCAATTGTTACAGCACCGGGGAATCGCTTTGAACTCATAAACACTTAGGATTTCGTATCCTACTTTGAGACCATATCTAAATGCTTCGACTCTTGATGTTGTATCGGAGAATTCAAGTTTTACTGCAAGCGATTTCCCTCTTCTAGAGGCACCAGAAACACCAGGGCACGATATCAGGTGGGACAGTTCAAAATCAGGCGGGATTCCCTTCAGGAGTCCGTAAAACTTCTTGGTTAGAACTTTCGCAGAAGAGCCAGTAAACGCACCAGTCACCGATAAGTGGAAATCTTCAGCAACTGACTTATCTATATTGATAAACAGTTTGTCACGAACGGGACGAATGTTAGTGATTGATTCGTGTCCATCAATCTGATCTATCAGATCTTTTCGTTTTATTGGGTCCGAAAGGGTAGATGGAAGGTTCGACCCAACAATAGTAGCATGCGAGTCGGGAATTGCAGGTTTCGGCAGTTGGGGGTAATTCAGTTCATAAGCATCCATCTTGGTGGCAACAACCTTGAGTAGTTGTTCCACACGATTCACCTTTGTTGACAGCCTAGAATACGCGACTGCTGGCAAAACCGGGACCTCGGTTGGAGACTTGATCACATAAATCGGAGTTGATACCTCCTCAGAGTCCAGTTTCTTAATAAAATCAAGAATATCTTTCACATTATTCGCAGAAGCTTTCGCACCGATGCGCCGGGGGCAATTATCATTAGGCGCAACCTTCGCCCAAAATTCGCTTTTCGCATCAGCAATAACATCGCATTCAAAAAAGTCTATTGCGTGCTGAATAATAGTAGCGTCTTCAATACCTTCTTCCCAGTTATTTTGCAAAAAGTTCATTACCGGGCAATGCACATACTCGCTGTTATCCATTATGTTATATATATGGCTATCCCCTGAATTCTGGCCTTATGTAAACATTCCTTGGAATGAACTGAACAATTTCAAAGCTATACTTTTCACATGTCTTGCCGATATAGATACAATTTTGTGCCACTATAATCCTTATTATTGCCAAACTGGCATACAGCTCTTTGATTTTATATGAAAATGTCTTAATTTAATAATGCCGAAAGTTCAATTTATGCAGCGGACAAAAACTTCAATTAATCCAAGTTATTCAGTGACGTCAGAATTCCACTTGGTTATAGATACTGAATGAATATTATTAATAATTTATAAGACGTAAAAATGTTCTTACTATTTCGTAACTACTGAAACAATTCAGTGTCTAATTAAATCAGAATAAAAGTCCTTTACCAATAACTGGTTTGAAACTGAGATAAATCCTTTTTAAAAGAATAGATAGATCTTAACTGTTCAACGACTGAATCAATACCCTATAATGTCCCCTGAACCCATAATGTCCCGCACTATAGTATAGATTTCTCGTTTTAAACATGGATGTTTCTTTTTCAGGTGACCTCATTGCTTTTTATTCGAAGAACAATCTCACCTCTTGTGAACTGTTAAGGAGCCCCTGCCCAAGAGATATAGTCCCAGTGAATGCTTGGCAGCACTTTTTCTGATCTCTAATCTGCCGATTATCTGAAATTCTAATTGAGATTTACTATGACCATTGAGCAGGCAGAGACGAATCTTGGCGTCCTATCAGATATTTTTATTTTCAAATGTGAGAGATTTTTCGCAAAGTTGGAAAGGCTTTTAATTGTGACCTTACGGAAATGTATAAGGAATTGTACATTTCGTAGTTGCTGTCATAAATAGAAGTCCAGAAAAGAGATTTTTGCTCTATGTGTAACTCATTCAAAAAAGGTTTATGCCTTTTTGATAACCTTGGCTATCAAACCTTGGCTAGGCCATTTGATATACAATACTGGTTTGCATTTAAATACGAGGGTATCTGAGTTTCTTGAAATCTAGTAAAAGTAAAATAAAGACAAAACAAAAACAGCAAAACAAACAAATATAAGAATTACATACGAAATATTACCTTTTGCTGAGCTCATGAATTATTAATCGAAAATTAAATCTCATGAAAATCAAATCGAATGTTCTGTTTAGTCCCATAACCACTTCAATGTGACCAATCAAGAAAACTTTCTTACTTAATGCTTAATTATAAGACAGCGCATTAAATAAAATAGATATCATTATTTAGATATCTAGTCTCTCTACCTTAGAAGATAAAGCTATACCTGATGAAGGAGGCTAAGTTGTTGATTTGAACCCCTGCCTCCACGAAACATGAGTAAGTTCACAATTTTAGTAGTTTTTCAGCTAAAACTACAGGAGAGGTCTTATCAAAGTTGGACCCCGCACGCAAAAATCGATTCACCCCTTCCCAGATTTGATTCCTCGGTGAGATTTTGTTCTTGTTAGGTGACTTCTAAATCTAAGGGATTTGTACGTTCGTAGCTCTGATTATTCGTCCACAGCATTTGAACCAAATTTCCTCCCACGCAAAAATCGATTCACCCCTTCCCAGATTTGATTCCTCGGTGAGATTTTGTTCTTGTTAGGTGACTTCTAAATCTAAGGGATTTGTACGTTCGTAGCTCTGATTATTTGTCCACAGCATTTGAACGAAATTTCCTCCCTTTTCTTCCCCTGCAGCTCTTATCGCTGAATTCAAGACTAGCGAAAAGAAGTGCTCAATGTAGGCTCTATGACATATAGTTGCAAACTGATTATAAAATGTCGAATGTTGGAATCAAACTTAAAATTGAATAAAACTGAAATATTTGATACAAAAATATAGCTGGCTCTTAATTTGATATTAACTTTTTTTGTAATATGTCCTGAACCAAGGTTTTCTTTTAAAATACTTCTTGATTTTCTTATATATACTGTGGCTTTATTGGACAAGTGTAAATTTGCCTCGATTGATTTTGAGAAGTAATTGATTTACTCTTGCATAATAATTGATGCGTGTTAGCCAGGTCCTGCTTACTTAATAATTATAAAAGACCAAGGTCACTAATCTGAAGAAAAACTTGCTGGCATTCGTATGTAACATTTTGCTTATTTTACGTACTAGGCACAGCCTCAAGTGTACTTTTTCACACTGGTTTCACTGATGTTATTGTTAACTATTTCTCAATAAACCACTCATCTAACACCTATGGAGTTTAAGGTCTTAAATGCTCGCTTAAAGCATGAACTAAGCATATAGTACACTTGTTGTCACGTTCAGCAAACGTTACTGAGATAAAATTGGTGATCGTCGTATGGGACGTGATCATCTCTTGCTAGGTAGATAGCTACCGCTGAAACCCCGATTCAGAGTTCGTTCGTTACTATATTTTAGAGTTCGTTCTTTACTAATCCCAATTTATAATGAAATATACTGATCCTTTATGTAAATACAACCATGATAATAAAAATTGTTAAGAAATTAGGGTTTTACATCATCATTCCTCTTATCATTTAGTTTTTGGTGAAGAATGTATTTTATTTTAATATTTCAGTTACTATGTTCATCGCCTTGAACTATGTGGCAGCTAGAGCTGTAACCGTGATGTACTTCATATCTTACTAGGTTGCAACTACAGCTGCAACCACGATGATCCTCTGGGCTCCTTCTTTACTATATTTAAAATTGCATTTTAGTTTAATGTTTTAGTTACTTGGCTAGAAAATTTTCTTAGCTACGTTTCAACATGAAACCATTTTTAGGGATTGGGATTTTTAGGCAACTTTTGTTAATATGGCACGTGATCGTTGCTCGCTAGGATGCAGATAGTGATGCATCACCAATTTGTTCTCTACTAGATATTTCAAAACTTAGGTTACTATTGATTATAGTTCGTTCGTTAACATAATAATTCCTTTATATGGTTTTCAAACAAGGCGATTCTGATGGTGTAATGTTTTAGGAACTGACAACATTTCAGGAGTTACGGGGTATTTATTTTGTTACAATGGAAGGTGTTTGTCTCTTACTTGATTACAGCTACCGCTGCAATCACGATGCGGATATCCGTGGCACGCTTCCGTCTGAATTTTGCTCAGATGCTTTGCATGTGAATATACATCCATGGAACTAGTGTCTAATGACCGGTTAGCTTAGTCAGTTGAGGTCAGGAGTTTTATCCCCAAGGTCAAGGGCTCAAGTCTCTTACCAGTCAATATGTTTTACATTAATTTCTATTTGACTATGCTAGCAGCAATCTCCAAATGAGTCGCAAATAGCGACGAAAGCTACACTGCCTGTCCATTATAATAAACCAGTAGAAACAATAGAGAGTTTTTTTCACATGACAGTGGAATGCGAACTTCAAATTAATATTTTGACCCTATATCCAAGAGCTGTCATCAGCAAAACAAATAAAAAAAGAAGATATAAAAGAAACTCACCTTAATACGATATTTAAAATTAAAATCTCTTCAAAACAGTCCTAGCATTATTACTTCAAAGAAGTTAAACCAGGACAGGTACATCAAGCGAAGTAAAAAAAAACGCAATTCTTTCAAGAGGAATAAAAATAATTAAAACAAGCTCTCAAAGGTAATCCTGCCTTTTTGGCAACCAGCCTAGAAGGTCTAACCGTAACAGATTGAGTTGTATCGTTTGCTGGTTTTTAATTTGTTAAATAATTTTTAATCAAATCAAGGAGGCACACTCGTGCCTCTTTAAAGAGGCGAACCACGACAATGTTAAGTGATCTTCGGTACCAGTGGTCGCAGAGGGATGGGGAGGGATGTATTTCGTAGCCCGAGCTCCAACTAAGAAACCTGCCAAATTTCATCCCCCTCCGACTTTTCCTTCATGGGGAAAATCTGGCCGAAAGTTTCGACCCCCCAACCCCACCCCCCTTTAACGTTGTCCGATCGGGCTGAAATTCACAAGTTAAGGTCCCCTAGGTCCCAGGAGCGTAGCCGCGAAATTTCAGCTCGATCCGATAACTCCTTCCCTGTTTTCCAGAAACCACGCATAGCCACTTGATGTTCATGTTCTCCTTTTGTTTTTTTTTCGCCACGCCTAGAGGTCACAGCTGACATCGGATCTGGGTGTATGAAAACTCATTCGACGCGGAATTCTCCAAGTAATTTTGCTTGAAAGTTTCGTCGGAAAATCTTAACCCCCCGATTTTCTAGCTTAGAAAAACCCCATTTCCCCATAAGAGCCCATGTTAAGTTTTTTGTTGTTAAAAGTTACGAATTTCAACCTTCAAGTACATCAAAATGATCAGCTCGACATGGTGAGACTGACTGAAAGCTTTAAAAAATTCTGTCTTGATCCGTAAAATTTTTATTTGAGAAAAATTACAGAAACCGACATCATGACAGAAACCGTTAGAGCCGACATCGGATCTGGGTGTACGGACTCATTCGACGCGGAATTCTCCGAGTAATTTTCCTGAAAAGTTTCGTCGGAAAATCTTAACCCCCCGATTTTCTAGCTTAGAAAAACCCATTTAGGTCAAGTTAACATAATTGAGAAGAATTTTATTTGCCGGTAAAATAAATGATTTTTTTTAAAAATGGCTTGTGGTCTAGTGGTATGATTCTCGCTTAGGGTGTCAGAGGCTTCAGGTTCGAATATTGGACCACCGCAATTTTTACATGGAGGAGACCCGAAACTAGATACGTGATCAATATAGCGATCGCTGAAAGTTGGTAGGCATATCAGGGACCCGACCAGATTAAATTAGAAATAGTCGCTTCGCCGATTCGACCATCTGGGGGGCAGTGGAAGGATGGTCAATTCGAAAAAATGAGGTATTTTAACTTACGAACGGGTTACCAGATCTTAATAAAATTTGATATTTAGAAGGAACTTGTGTCTCAGAGCTCTTATTTAAAATCCCGACCTGGGACTTTATTTATCTGATGGCATTAGGGGGAGTTGGAGGGGAAACCGGAAATCTTGGAAAATGCTTAGAGTGGCGATCGCAATAAAACTTGTTGGGAAGAAGCTCTTGACTCTTGGCTCTTTCGACCTCGTCACAAGTGCCATATGAACTCTTGGCTCTTGTTATATTGTCCTTTGGACTTTTATATGCATTTTTTTTTATTATTCTGCACTGAGGACGGTTGAGCGGAGGTCTCAACTGAAATATTTGCACAACTTTTCTTCTTATTGTCCTCGTTTTTCTCTTCTTTGCGATTTTTTGTTTTGTGGTGTTTGGTCATGTGCTCGAATAAAAGGATTTTATGGTTTGAGTAACTGGAGCGGCTTAACAGGGCTATGGACCGAGCACCTATTCCCAACTTAGTAAATTTAGACACATTACACTTCTTTCAGCTCGTATGAAGATCAAATCATACTCATTACTAATCAAGTGGTTCAAGCCCACTGAGTATGTGTATCATGAAAAAGCGACTTACATGGCTTCGACACGTGCTTAGTTCTTTTAGAATAGTTTCATAAGAGCATTAAATTTTATATTGGAAAAAATAAAAATAAAAACTCACCATCATCCGGCAGTTTCCTCTCGGCTTCTACGAATACTTCGTAAAAATTTTTTTTATTATACTTCGGCTTAGTGTCGAGGATCTCTGTCATGAACACAACAAAAAACCTGTACAAAAGAGTCTTTAAAAGCGGGGGGGTTGGGGGCGGCAGCCACCCAACTTCCTCTCCTAATTCCTGTACGAGGAGTACAGGAATTATTAAATTACATCCACCATGGATTGTAGAAAAACGTACAGAAATAATATGAAAAAGACTTCGTTTTCTTAAAGAGTTAAAGAGGCTGCGTCCCAAAGTCGAACCTTAAAACGTACAGGAATTAGGAGAGGCAAACCCCCCGCTTTTAAAGACTTTTGTACAGGTTTTTTGTTGTGGGGGGCTGCCCCCCCCCTAACCCCCCGCTCTTGGCTTTGGAAAGGCCCTCTTTTAATTAACAAAAAATTGAAATGAATGAATAATGGAATAACTTCGAAAAATGTTAAATACAAGAGGACAGGAGAACCATTGTGCCGAAACTAGTAATTAGTAACAATGAAGTTGACCACTCCATTTACATTTTAACATAATTATTGAAACTGTTTCCCAGGCACAGAGCACACAAGCTAAGAGCTGGGGGCGGGGGTAGGGTAGCAAACAAAAATGGGGGGGGGGGGGTTAGAGAGGCGGCAGCCCCCCACAACAAAAAACCTGTACAAAAGAGTCTTTAAAATCGGGGGGTTTTAAAGCTGGCAACTGCCTCTCCTAATTCCTGTACGTTTTAAGGTTCTACTTTGGGACGCAGCCTCTTTAACTCTTTAAGAAAACGAAGTTTTTTCATATTATTTGTGTATAAGTTGAGTATTCCCCCAAATCCCAATTTAAAGAAATATTTTAGTTTGGTTTTTATTTCAATTGCCTCTCAAACAACCTGTTTTATGCCTAAGTCATTGCTAATAAGGGAAGTTTTATCAAAAAGCATTTTATGGCTAGGGTTTTCACAAATATGGATCCTTGAAGCAGAATCAAAAGAAATATTTGTATCATTAAAATTTAAAACATTAGTTATGTTGTCTTTGTGCTGTTGTAGGTGTCTTTCTAGATTATGATGGGTTTTGCCAAAATAGTAGTTGGCACACAACATTAAAATTGTTTTTTGTACAAACTTTTTTTTTAATTTGTAGTGACTTTTGGAATATATGGAAGATATATTATATTTGAGGGCTTGGAGGGAGCCTCAAAAGGTTAAATGCCTTTAATTTTACGAGAGTATGTACAGCCTTCTAACCGTTGCTCTGTTCCTAAAAATCGCATTTTAAAGAAGCTTATCATAGAAAATACATTAGATTTGCGTGAGATATGGCATGGTAAAAGTCTTCGAATTAGCCATGATTCATTACTATACAGTGACTTGAACTTAAATATTCCTTGTCAAGAGGAGAGCCCTCTAGCTACTACACTATTGCAACTGTTATTAAAAGCGAAATTTTCAAGGTTAATCCAGGTTGCAGCGGTAGCTAGCAACCTAGTAGGAGACGATCACATCCCATACTAAGAAAGAAAGAGTCCATAACTTCTAAAAACAGTGTTAGATTGAGCTAAAGAGGTTGCATGGGGCACCCTCTCCTGGGGCCATAAATACAGGTGGGGGAGGAAGGAGGCCCCTCAAATGTATACTCAACAGGGCCCACTGGCGTGTCCACACGTCCCATGAGTTGCAAACCTTCTCCCAGTAATGGGTCAAATTGCATGGTGATGCAGAATACCATCGTGGGAGGATCCTCTATAGGAGGACAACAGCGGCAGGGCGTAAGATCCAGATCTATGGACAACGGGCTCTGTAAAGGGCTGTCTTGACCCTTTGTGGGTACCTTTAAGACTGGGAAACTTGCGGTCAACGTTTCCACTGGAGGAGTGGCGCCCCTTGAGGAAATTATAGCCTAGTAAAAAAACACAGCACTCGAACAGGATTCTGATTATTTGATATTTTTCTGGGCTTGGTTTGTTTTGACGGGCGTTTTCGGGCTAAAAAACCTCTTCCTAGCTAATTTATCTACTATAGGTTGTCTCCCGTAGTAGCATAATATTTGTAGGCATGAATATCTAATGAGTCGGAGGCAATAGGCTTGGGACTGTCTGTGCAGGATTTCGACTCTTGTTGATAGAAGAGCATCGCCAAGTGCTGAAAACCATGTTGTGACCAAGATGGGCCCAGGATTGTACAAAGCCTCCAACTTACTGGAGGTCCCAGGGACTTCTTGCTGCCCGGTTCTAAGCCGGCTTAAACGCTTCGGTGCGAACTTGAGAAGATATGTTGTTCCCCGTCCTGCACTGGTATCCGGGATCATTGCTTTTCCTGAGGCCAAAATAATTTCAAAGATTTAAAGAACATGAAAATTGGAATGTTACGACGTTAAAAAATGACTATCGCATCGACATTTTGACTGACGGACTCAGACGGTTTGAACTGAATTTATTTGGAGTGTCAAAAACTCGTATCCCAGGGGTAAGAAGCATGAAATTAGGTGACATTAAATTTGTTTACTTAGGCAGGAAGGATAGGGTATATAGACAGGGAGTAGGGCTCATGATGACTAAGGAAGCTGCTAAGTACTGTTTAGGCTGGGAAGGTATTAATAATAGAATACTAATTGCTCATTTTATGACTAAAAAGTTCAGGGTATCAATTATAGTAGTATATGCCCCTGTTGAACCAACTGACGGAGATACTAGTGACGCAGATGAATTTTATTTATAGTTACAAGAGCAAATAGACCGGGAACCAGGTAGAAATATGGTGTTTTTGCTAGGAGATTTTAACGCCAAGGCTGGTAGAAATAAGGATATATGGTATCCTAGCCTAGGTAAATTTGGTGTAGGAAAAGAAAACAGTAATGGCTATAGACTATTGGTATTTTGTAGGTATAACAACCTAGTTATAACCAATACAGTGTTTGGTCACTAAATGGCCCATAAGTTGACATGGTATTCACGTGATGGTAAGACAGCAAACCTTATTGATTATATTATAATTAGTCTCGTAAACTGAAGACTAGCAGGATCAATACAAGATACTAGGGTGTATAAGAGTGGTGTTATTGATGTTAAAAGTAAAGAACACCATCTAGTAGTGTCTAAGGTTAATTTAAAGCTGAAAGTTCGGAAGGGTAACTACCTCTCGGAAAGTTATGATGTCTGTAGACTCCAGGATGAAAATTTGAAAAAAAACTTCCTGGAACAGTTGAATTCTAAACTTGAGAGTTTAAAATTTGACAATGTGGAAGAAGGATGGGATAATTTTAGAAACATAATTTGTGAAGTTGCTGATGGTGTCTTAGGGAAGAGTACTAGGACTGCAACTAGGAATATTAGTGAAAAAGCTTTATGTTTGATAGAGAGTAGAAGGGGTTTGTGCAAGAATATCTGAGTGATAGGTCGTATGAAAACAAAAGGAATGTAAAGAAAGTTGAGAAAGTATTAAAATATGAACTAAGGAGATGTGAAGTGGATAAAATTGCTGAGGATCTGGAAGATGCAGCTAGATGGCATAATATTAAAATATTATACTGGCATGCTAATAAATTGAATGGGAATAGTCAATCCGGACTAGGCCCAGTTAAAGATAAGAATGGGGCCACAATTAGTGATGAAGAAAAAGTCAAAGAAAGATGGGTGGAACATTTTGAGAATATGCTAAACCGAGATACAGTTGCAGGAAAAGATATAGATGAAAATGAAAAAGTTTGTGATACCTTGGATGTGAAGGAAGATTTGTTTTGTGAGGAAAAATTAGCGAAAATACTAAAAGGATTGAAAAATAATAAGGCTCCAGGTGCTGATAGTTGGATAAATGACTTTCTTAAACATGGTGGCTCTGAGATTAGGAATAAGCTACTGAAGATTATGAATATGATTCCTAAAAAGGGGAAGTACCTTAAAACCTTAATTAAACCACTGTATAAGAAAGGTAATAAGAGTAAGTGTCGTAATTATCGAGGCATTAGCCTGGTCTCTGTAGGTAGCAAATTACTTAGTAATATGATACTTTTAGACTGAGAGATGCTGCAGACAAAGCATTAAGGGAAGAACAGTGCGGTTTTAGAAAAGGTAGAGGATGTGTCGACCAAGTTTTCACTCTTAGGTTAATAATTGAGAAGTCCCTTCGTTGTCAAACACCTTCGGTCCTCAGTTTTATCGATTACGAGCAAGCTTTCGATTCTGTTGATAGAAGAGCGTTAGCAAAGGTCTTATCCTTATATGGTATGCCAGAAAAATACATTAAAGTGATTTGTGCTATGTACGAGAATAATACTGCTGCGGTTAAGGTAGGAAGTAAGGTTAGCAACTGGTTTTGTATTAAATCAGGAGTTAAGCAGGGTTGTGTTCTATCCCCCTTTATATGGATCATTTTGATGGACTTCGTCTTAAAGAGCACAGGAAAGGCAATTGGAGACCACGGAATCAAATGGGGAGGAAAAACGCTGCTGGACGATTTAAGAATATTGGATGAAAGTGTGAGCAAAATGAGTGAATTTTTAGAGGTTTTGCGAGCTCAGGGTGCTAGAATAGGCTTGCAAATTAATGTTAAGAAGACTAAGTCACTGAGGCTAGGAATAAGTGAAGATGAAAAGGTGACGTTGGGTAAAGAAAAGACAGATCAGATGGGCAGCTTCATTTACCCTGGTAGTATGATTAGTAAAGACGGCGGGAGCAGTAAAGATGTTAAAAGCAGAATAGCTAAGGCTCAAAGTGTTTTTTTCACAGTTAATAAAAGTTTGGAAGAATAGAAAGATAAGTCTGCAAACCATAATTAGAATATTAGAAGCTACAGTGATGACAGTGGTCAAATATGGCTCTGAAGCATGGGTGCTCCGAAAAGCAGATGAAAATTTACTAGATGTTTTCCAGAGAAATTACCTACGGATTGGTCTGGGTACCCGGCTGACTGACCGCATTTCAAATAATATGTTGTACGAAAAATGTGGTTCAATCCCACTTTCTAGGGCTATAATGAAAGAAAGGTTGAGATGGCTAGGCCACGTTCTGCGGATGAAGGATGACAGATTGCCGAAGATTGTCCTTTTTGGCCAACCGTCTGAGGCTACATGGAAAGCAGGTCGTCCTCGTCTGGGTTGAGAAGATGTCATAAATAAAGATTTAAAGGAAATGAGAACTTCCTGGAAGGGTGTAAAGAGGGAGGCCTTGAATAGAGTAGGTTGAAGGAGGAGCGTGCGTAGCTGTGTTGGCCTCAGGCGGCATGATGCTTCAGTGAGTTATTAGTAGTAGTAGTATTAGAACTGCCTTGTCTAAAACCCATACAAAGGAAAATTACAGCCCTTTCACTTGAAATGCAAGGAAATTTAATTCACTTGTAAAATAAGGAAACTGCTCATTATGATTGTATTTCACCGCAAGGGCAACTTTTTTTTACTTTCTTTTTCTCCCAAGATAGCTGGTTAATGGAATATTTCAGAAAGCTGTTAAATTGAATAGCTCATTTTAAAGGAGATTGCCACATCTAGTGCCTTTTGTCATTCAAAAACATTGAAATAAAATCAATATTTTTTACAAAGAACTATATTTTCTTGTATAAAAGATAAATTATATCATAATGGTAGGTTGTAAGCATATATGATCGGGATTGCAGTGGTAGCTAGTTGCAATATTTATAAATTAAAGGACGAACTATAGCCCATAGGCTATTTAAATTTTTTAAACAAATTATTACAACATGATGATGCGACAAACCCTTTTTTTTACAATATTAATATTAATATTTACAAAAAAAATTATATTCTCATGTACAAAGTCAATGAATGACATCATAATCGTAGGTTGTAACCATATATGATCGGGGTTGCAGTAACAGCTAGCTACAATATAATTACATATAAATTTGTTGGTATCATGGTTGTAGATTATAGTTAAGAACAAACTAAGAATATAGTGAAGAACAAAACAAAAATCACGGTTGCAGGTTTAGGCTAGTAAAAAGCAAACCTCAGCCTAAGTAGTTTTATAGACAACATTACCTCTCTGTTTTTAAAGATATAAGCGAGAAAAACGTGTTTAATTTAAACAAATCAATGACCAAGACTTTGTCACTGTTTTGTTTAAATTAAACCCGGTTTTCTAGCATAATTTTTTGTAACCACAGCCCATAGTGGCTGAAGTTGAAGAATATATTTTGAGAAAAATTGTTTAAACTTATTATTTTGGTTAAACTTAAAAGTAAAAGTTTATAACGGAATTAAAATTACGGTCATTTCAAAAAAGATCCTAAGACCCGTCGAAAATGGTTTCAATCGAAAATAAAATGTCCTCCAGAGGAATCAGTACGGTTGAAAACATTATGTAAGGGAAATACAGTGTCCTACTCTGAACAACAAGAAAAATCAGTTTTTTCACTTGCTTCTTTTTTCTAACCTTTTTTCTTTTTTTTTATCAGGGCTACTTATAGTAAAGAACGAATTCTATCCCACCGTAAAGTAAATATTAAGGTAAATTCTAAATTCTATATGGAACGGTGTCATTAGTATCGCGGTTGCAACAGTAGCTGTAACCTAGTAAGAAACTAAAGCATCCCAATATAACAAAAAATTGCCCGACAGCCTTGGATGATAACTTCACTGTCCCTTGGATGGAACAAGAGGAAAATAGATTTACTTGAAAAACAGGTAAAGTGGCTGAAGCCACAAAATTCTGCATCGGAAGCATTATTTTTGCCCTTTTTCCTTCTCCAGAGATATTAGGGCACTGGAATATAGAGAGCTGATTAATTGCTCATTTTAAAGTAAATTGTTACATCTATGTGCTTGTGTAATTAAGAAAATGATTAAAGTGAAATCAATTTCTTACAAATACACTACATTTTTTTTTATTATAAAAATCATGAATGGGGTCGTGGTTCTAATCTATAACCATCAATGACTTACAAATTCACAACTATATTATTTTTTTAGCTATAAACATTTGAGTATATAATGATAGTATACCATTAGGTTATAGTAAAAAAGGAAATCTAGCCCATAGTGACTGAAATATTATAATAAAGTATATTACAGAGCGAACTATACCATAAATAAATTTAAGTTTTAAACTAAATTATCATATATTTGATGCTGCAACATACAATCATCTTTCGACAAGATTATATAATACAAATATTTTTTGAAAGTTGCTTCCCTGTGGTATGGTGCTATATTTGACTGATTTAGCTGCCTGATTTCCTGCGGTTCGTCTGATACAATTGTAATTTAAAAAAGCCATGTTCTATCGTGGTTGCAGTAGTAGCTTCAATCTAGCAGAAATGGAACGCATTCTATTGCAAAAAAAAATCCCCCCTAAAATGGTGGCATCGTAGTCAGAACGGTAACTGCAACCAAGTAAAAGACAAACATGTCTCATAATAAAGAAAAAATGGCCTGGAATACCTGAAAAGGGTGTCGGATCGAATAACAAGGTACACCATTGACACCGCTTGGGCCGAAAACCTTACACAGGAAAACTACGGTCGTTACGAATGCAAAACAAGGAAAACCCGTAGGTTTGAACAAGGAAAGTGGCTGAAACTTCAATGTTCCGCGTCTATAGTATCTTTTTATTCGGTTTAAGTTCCAAAGTTGTGTAGTACTAAAAGAAATGAAACTTTACCCACCACCTCTCAAAAAAATCTTCGAAATACACAAAATATAATAAAACACTAAGCTGTCTGAATTAGCAACAGATTAAATACAAACATCGATTTCTCACTTATTACTTATATTCTTATAGAAGAATCAAATACTTATTAAATACTAGCTGTTGGGATGGCGCTTCGCGCCACCCCAACACCTAGTTGGTGGGGGCCCCAAGCCCCCCCGCGCGCGTAAGTCGTTACGCGCCATATTAGTTACGCGCCATTGTAGTTGTGTCCCTATGTCCCACCTGTGAATATAGATAGATATATCTATATATATAAAAATAAGTTGTCTGTGGATCTGTGGATCGTGGATCAGGTGACGTCACCTGAAAAAACTGGATCAGGTGAGGTCAAAACTGAAAAAACTAAAAAAAGGCAAAAACTACAAAAAAAACTAAAAACTAATAAAAAAAATAAAAAAGCTAAAAAACTAAAAAAACTAAAAAAAGGCAAAAACTACAAAAAAACTAAAAACTAATAAAAAAGCTAAAAAACTAAAAAAACTAAAAAAAGGCAAAAAATACAAAAAAAACTAAAAACTAATAAAAAAAAATAAAAAAGCTAAAAAACTAAAAAAACTAAAAAAACTAAAAAAAGGTAAAAAACTAAAAAAAACTAAAAACTAAAAAAAAACTAAAAAAAAGGAAAAAACTGAAAAATAAGCTAAAATAAAGGTAAAAACCAATAAAAAACTAAAAAAAAAACTGAAAAAACTAAAAAAAGGCAAAAACTACAAAAAAAAACTAAAAACTAATAAAAAAAGTAAAAAAGCTAAAAAACTAAAAAAACTAAAAAAACTAAAAAAAGGTAAAAAACTAAAAAAATAAAAAATAAAAAAAAACTAAAAAAAAGGAAAAAACTGAAAAATAAGCTAAAATAAAGGTAAAAACCAATAAAAAACTAAAAAGAAAAAAAGGAAAAAACTAAAAAAAATTTTCATCTAAAAAACTAAAAAAAACTAAAAAAGGTAAAAACTAAAAGAACTAAAAAAGAAAAAAATAAATGACGACACTCAAAGAGAAAGCGACCAGGACAAAAGGAATGTTCGATTAGCAATCAACAAAGCACCGGGACACAGGGAGTATAAATGACGACCAGGACATAAGTAAAAAAAAAACTAACAAAACTAAAAAGAAGGTAAAAACTACAAAAAAACTAAAAAGAAAAAAAAAAACTAAAAACTAATAAAAAAACTAAAAAATCTAAAAATCTAAATAAACTAAAAAAGAAAAAAAAAGGAAAAAAATAAAGGAGAAAAACAAAACTAAAAAACGAATGTATATACAGACCGGGACACCGGGATACAAATGACGACCGGGACACAGGGAATATAAATGACGACCGGGACACAGGGACACAACTACAACGGGGACACCGGGGGAAACAGGGGGATATAAATGACGACCGGGACACCGGGACAGGGAATGGTCGATTAGCAATCACCATCAACAAAGCTCAAGGGCAATCATTAGAATCATGAGGTATAGATCTGAATACAGATTATTTTCCCATGGACCATTATATGTTGCATGTTCAAGAGTCGGTAAACCTGACAATCTATTTATATGCAAAGACAATGGGACAGCAAAGAATGTTGTATATTCGCAAGTTTTACGTAGTTAAAACAATATATATATATATATATATATATATATATATATATATATATATCTATATTCACAGGTGGGACATAGGGACACGACTACAATGGCGCGTAACTATTATGGCGCGTAACGACTTACGCGCGCGGGGGGGCTTGGGGGGGGGGGGGGGCGCGAAGCGCCCCCACCAACTAGGTGTTGGGGTGGCGCGAAGCGCCACCCCAACAGCTAGTATATATATATATATATATATGTTTTTAAATACGTAAAACTTGCGAATATACAATATTCTTTGCTGTCCCATTGTCTGTGCATATAAATAGATTGTCAGGTTTACCGACTCTTGAACATGCAACATATAATGGTCCATGGGAAAACAATAGTTTTGTTTTTCTCCTTTATTTTTTTCCTTTTTTTTTCTTTTTTAGTTTATTTAGATTTTTAGATTTTTTAGTTTTTTATTAGTTTTTAGTTTTTTTTTCTTTTTAGTTTTTTTGTAGTTTTTACCTTCTTTTTAGTTTTGTTAGTTTTTTTTTTTACTTATGTCCTGGTCGTCATTTATACTCCCTGTGTCCCGGTGCTTTGTTGATTGCTAATCGAACATTCCTTTTGTCCTGGTCGCTTTCTCTTTGAGTGTCGTCATTTATTTTTTTCTTTTTTAGTTCTTTTAGTTTTTACCTTTTTTAGTTTTTTTTAGTTTTTTAGATGAAAATTTTTTTTAGTTTTTTCCTTTTTTTCTTTTTAGTTTTTTATTGGTTTTTACCTTTATTTTAGCTTATTTTTCAGTTTTTTCCTTTTTTTTAGTTTTTTTTTATTTTTTATTTTTTTAGTTTTTTACCTTTTTTTAGTTTTTTTAAGTTTTTTTAGTTTTTTAGCTTTTTTATTTTTTTTATTAGTTTTTAGTTTTTTTTGTAGTTTTTGCCTTTTTTTAGTTTTTTCAGTTTTTTTTTTAGTTTTTAGTTTTTTACCTTTTTTAGCCTAACCAGGATTTGAACCTGGGACCTTCATTCTCCGTTCTGACACCCTCTCTCACCGAGTGACTGCTCCAGCATGTTCATTTTGGTGTTTTAAATGGTATATTATTAACCAAATTAATGTGTTTTACAATATACTAAGCATCGTCATAACAAAAATGACGACAACTAATTTCATGACGTCAGCCGACACAGAAACATGACGTCACCTGATCCACAGATCCACAGACAGACAACTTATTTTTTTATATATAGATAGATAATAAAGAACAAACTGTAACCCATAGTAACCGCAATGTTAAAATGAGTAATCATTTTACTCATTTAAATGTGAAAAGGTTAAGAGGTTCTGAGGGTTAGAGTGCAAAAAATAAGTTTGAAAATTAATGTTAAGAAGACTAAGTCACTAAGACTAGAAATAAGTGAAGGTGATCAGGTGATGTTGAGTAACGATGTTGACGTGAGGCAGAGCAATCACGTCAACAGCTTCACTTACCTAAGTAGTATTGTTAGTAAAGTCCGTTGGTGCAGCGAAGACGTTAAACATAGAATAGCCAAGGCCGAGGGTGTTTTTTCACAGTTAAAATAAGTTTGGAAGAATAGCAAGGTAAGTCCGCAAACCGAAATCTAAATGTTGAAAGCTACAGTGGTGAAAGCGGTCAAAAATAGCTCTGAAACTTGGGTACTCCGGAGTACGGAGGGGAATTCGTTAGATGTTTTCCAGAGAAATTATAAAGGGATTGTTTGGGTACCACCTGATAGACTGTATTTCAGACAATAAACTGTACGAAAAATGGTGTTTATCCAGCTTTCTATGGCTTTAATGAGAGAAAGGTTGGCATGGCCTGGACCTGTTCTGTAGTTGAAGGGTGGCAGATTGCCAAATATCGTCCTTTTTGCCAATCATCAATATGAAAGTGAAAAGCAGGTCATCCGGAATGGAAGGGATGTGGTTGTAAGGAAAAGTGGAGTTTCCAGGGAGGATGTCAATAGGAAGATTTTAAATAAATGGGCATGGAGGAGGAGAGTGGGTAGCTGTGTCGACCTCGAACGGCTTGGTGCTGCAGTAAGTTGTCAGTACATGCTACTTTAAATACAGGGTGTAATGTGCTGTTTTAAAAAAGTAATAGTTCCAATATATTTGGAAATTTTTTTTTGATTCACTTATAGCTATGGAAAAAAAATTATGTTTTGAAATTTAAAGCTATTCGAAATTTTCTTTATAACTTGAAAATACAAATTGTTCAGAATTTAAATTCAATTAATGTTTCGACTACTCATTTACTGTGTCTGTCAAATCGAAATTTAAAATCAAACTATTGGTGTTCTTTGACAATTAGGGATTTCAGTCTTTGGACAAAATTGTAAGGAACCAAGCCCAGAAATTTAATATTTCATAATTTTGCAAAGATTTTATTAAACTATTCACCGATGGTTGCTTCTACTCTATATACGGTAGTGGATGTGCAGTAGCAGCTCCTCGCTGTTTAATGGTTATATGGTACCGAATCGAAAAAAAAAAGTTCTCTAGCCCTTTTGAGATTCCTTAAGAAAAAAAAAAAAAAAATCAAGGTTGAAATTCGAAGTTAAAAAATTATGATTACTGTATAACGACTCAAACCTCAATCCTCCCTCACTGGATGATAGTCCGTACACTTTACTCTAGTTTATAGTTATAAAAGAATCATATCCTCATTAAATATAATAAAGAACAAACTCTAGCTCATAGTAACCGAAATATTAAAATGAGTTATCATATCCACGATAATGCAATACACTCATCTTTTGATAAGATAATATAACAAACCCATCTTTTGATAAGTTGCTTCCCCTGGGGCATGGTGCTGTATTTGACTGACTTCACTGCTTGGTACCCTTTGGTTCGTCTTTTCCTATTCCAACTAAAAAAAACTCCTAGGAATTTTCGTGTGTATAATTATCCTTGAAAAAATTACTAAAAGTCGTAGTTGCAGTGGTATTTACATACCACTAGTGCTATGCGCTTGTGCTATGCGCAAAAATACCACTGCTGCAATTAAGGTAGAAAATGAGATTAGTAGTGGATTTCTTGTTAAATTAGGAGGGCTTTGTCATTAGACGGGTTGTGTTGTATCCCCATTTATACAGATCATTTTGATATAGTTTGTGCTAAAGAGCACAGCAGAGACTGTGGGAGAGCATGGAACCAAATGGTTCAGTAAAATTCTCCTACGCTTAGACTAAGCTGAATATTTTAAAATCCTAGGTGAAATTGTTATCTAAATGCATGAATTTTGGGACATTCTAAGGGTTCAGAGTGCAAAAGTAAGTATGAAATTGCCCCGCCAGCAGTTGAGAAAATAAAAATAAAAAAGGACACATCAGTGCTACCTATGCAAAAAGTGACTTTCCTTGCTGTTCAAGCCAGCAGGGCCAGATAAAGAGCGATTGGGCCAGCTCAACAAACAACTCAACAACAACAAGGGCCCAACATTTGAAAAAGAGCTGTGTTATCATCAAAATGAACAAAAAAAAAGAGATTTTGAAATTTAAAGCAAATTATTTGGACGATAAGGGATAAATTGTGAGTTATGAGAATAACTAAAATATATTTATTTAAGTTTGCATTGCTGGATGAAATGTATTAATGTGTGTGTTATTATATAATATAAAGTTTACAATATGCAAAACTGATACCCGTAAAGACTCATATAAAATTTACTGAATTTAATCTGGATAGTCCTATATTAGAATATATCACGACGTCCTATATCAGGACGTGTGTGAGCTACCTTACGTACGTAAACTACTATGTAGGTATATGTTACGTAAATAGTTAATACATAAAAAGCCCCGGAAAAAAACCCAATCGGGCCCGGAGCCTAATCAGTCCAGTTATGCAAACCAGGGGACTGTAAGTTTCCTGGATAGGGTCTTCAGCGACGGAAATTCCGCTGTAGAAACTTATCTTTTGATCTGATAACATTTTTTTTTGTTTCAGGCCTTGTTTTTGAAATTCTTGTAAATTTGCTTTCAAAATAACATTTTACTATTAAGATTAAGCGAGATCATAGTCACCATTCGAAAATCTAATTTTAATTGAGAATTTTTCCTCAACAGCCAGTTTTTTAAGTTTGGTTTTTAACTTGTGGTTACCAAGGGTTGTGATTCGTTCTTTACCCATCAGTGCCCATGCAAAAAATGATTTTCCTTGTTGTTGAAGCCAGGGGACTGCAAGTTTCCTTCATAAATTTTTTGGCTATAGTAATACTTGTAGTGTACATTTTGTTTCGATATGACGCTACTTTTTAGAGGTTTCAGAATATTTTTCGAAATTCCTATGGATTGGTTTTCAAAATAATATTTCACTATTAAGATTAATCCAGATTATAGGTACTATTCCATAATCAGATGCAAATGGCATTTTTTTCTCAGTTTTTATTAACGCGCTTAACTTCAAAGGGAGAAAATCTGCCAAAAATTGGTAGTAATGTTAAATATCGGCTAATCTCTGAAAACAGAAATCTTAATTCTAGTATGATGGCCTTCTACCTATTACCTGTTGAAATTGACCTATTGGTGGGTTCAACTATATTCAGGGATAAATCATACATTGGGAAACCGACTGGCGATTTAAGGGAAAATTTGATGTGCAGGCAATGGGCCCAGTATGGTGATCATAAGACCTTCCTGCATACAGAAACGCGGTCTCAACCTGACTCAACCTTGCCTGCGCTCTAAATTTATCTCTTCTGAGCATTACATTTGTCCGCCATTGCATAATATTGAGCTGGAAGATGTAAGAAGGATAAATCAAACATTGGACGAGGAACAACAAGCAAAAAAGAATCTTTCTGGGCTAGATAAACTAACTTTGGGGTGACCTTACTTACAAACTAACCTTAGCCCTATTGTACAATACCATGGTACATGTTAATAAGATTTTAAAAAGGCCATTGTTAATGGCCTTTAAGGTTGAATGACAGATATCAACGGGTATGAGAGCCATGCTATCTTATTCTGCTATTTTCAGGATGCAAATACAAAACCGCTCACAAAGCAAGGCAATCAATTGCCTTGAATGGTGAGGAATGATAAAAATATTATAAATTAAAAAATATAACAAATAAAAATAAAAATTACGCCAACCATCCTTAAAATGCCTCTTTTGGACTTGGAAATGCAAGAATTTCAAGATGTAGAGAAATAAATTAAAAACTAATTTATTTAAAAAAATAAATGAGCCAGAACTGCCAAGAATAAAAAAAAAAAAATTGAGTCAAATGAGTCTGAAAGGGCCAAAATAAGTTATTTCTTCAATTTTAAAAAGAGAAAGAAGAAAGCTTTTTTTACATGTCTGTTACATTGCTTTACTGACTATATTAAGCAGTCAATAAAGCAGAACCGAAGTTCCAGTTATTTTGTAGGCTGGATCCAACCACCAAAAAGCTGCGTTTATCGCCAATACATGCGACAGAAAAAGTCTTTCACTTTAAAAAGGTGGGTCAAGACTTCACACCGATTGCACCGGTAATGTAACCACGAGGAGTTAGTGATATGTCAAAAATGGAGAAGCATACTTCTACGGTACAAGATTACTATAAAAATTCCTGCTCCACAAATAGAAACTCTCTTCGTAAAATTACACGAAATGAAGTTCTAGCTATTCCACTTCCTTAATCAGGGATCAATAGCTCCTGCAAATATACAACTCAACAAATAATCACAATTTAGAATCTAGATCTGAACTGTCACTAAAAGCTTTGTTCTGGATTCCATCAATCAATTCACTTGTAAATGATGTTTCGAATAAAGTTTCTATCTCTTCCAAAGATTTTCCTTTTGTTTCTGGCACGAAGTAAAAAACACTAAATGTACTAAGACAACAACATGCACTATAAAACCAATAACAACCGTATTTTCCAAAAGTATCTTGCATAAGCGGAAAGGTTATTACAACAATAACTGCAAACAGTCGGTTAACTGCACCACTGAGGGAGCTACATATTCCTCTATATCGAAGGGGAAGTAGTTCCCCTAGCATCATGAAAGGAATTCCGTTATATCCAAGGGCGTAAAAAATAAAAAACGTGATCAAAGAGACAAGTGGCAGCCAGCTTATGCTATTTATCACCTCCTGTGGATAATTTGCCTAAAAGAGAGTAATGAAAAAAATTGAAATACGATAATAATAAGTGACGTTAATTTTTGACGCAAAGTTTCATTTCTTAAAAGATATGCAAGCGAAAAAACTGAGGACTCAACGGAAATAATAAGGCTACCCGTAGGAATAAGAGCCAGGGTATTTTTTTTGCTCAACTTGTCAAGTTCTATTCTCCAATGGAAGTCTTCTGTGCTCATCTTCTAGGTTCACATTCTTTGCCAAATATAAAAACTTCATGTACAGGAAGAAGTGACCAAAGTTAAAACAAGTTAAAATATCAAACATTGTGTGGCTGTTGTTTTTAGGGGGGGTCTCTTTGCCTCCCATAAAGTCTAATACTAAAAATTTCAAACCTAGTTTAAAATAGCTTCTAATCTGTCTGTGCTGTACTATTTTCGGTATTCTTTTGTGGTATTCCAGGGTATTCAGTAGTGGGCTAGAGGTTGCAGCATAATGCATCCTTTTCTTTTTAATATGAAAAAATCCAAGAGATGATAGGGAATAGTGTGCAAAATCACTATGGCCTCTACAGAAAGCAACACAAAAAGTAAGCACTAAACGCAGTTGAATAATCAATCAAATTATACCCTTTATTAAAATACTTAACAACTATCCTGAGTTGTTTTGAAGAACTTTCAACGAAAGTCACTTATTAAACGATAAGCATCTCATTCGAACTTGGTCTTCTTTCCACATAACACAACTAGAGGTAATTATTTTTCCTCAAGACTCATGGACTCTTCGTAGATTAAGTTGAAAAAACCCATTTCCATAAAGAAGTGTTTCAATTAAAAGTAAAGAGCTAAAATAAACTAAAGACAAACATAAATAAAACGTTCGATTCCAGCTTGAATTATTTTTTTCAATCATGATTTGTCATTTTCTTATTGTTACTTTCCAGATAATCCACTATTTTTGGAATGTGCTGCACTCGTTTGAAAAGCGTTGCTAGGATGGCTCATTTTAAACCTCTTACTCATATCTACCTCTTTTTATCAATTTTGTAATCCATAAGTGCCATGTAGCCCTTAAAGCGGCACTTTCAGTGCCACTTCTTAAGTAAAAGAGTTTGGAACCATAAAAAGGTACCATATCAATAAGCATAACAGTTTTGAATTGAACCTTCAGACTTGACTATATAATGAAACGAGAAATCACCAATGCAACAGCAAAAACAAGTTTCCTCTATTTTCTAGAGGTGCCTTATATCCCCTAGATCAATTATAATTAGAAATTATATAAAAAATAAATTTTCAGCTGAAAATGAGGAGTGATATTAAAACTTAAAACGAACATAAATTACTCAAATAGTTCGTGGTAACGAACTGTAGTAAGGAGCGACCCGGCTCAATAGTTAACGAAACCTTAAAAAATGGAATTCATCAAAAGAATTGAATTTTCATGCTGATTTTAAATATATAAGTTTAATCAAATTTAGTTTTTGTCGTCGAAAGTTACGAGCCTGAGAAAATTTGCCTCATTTTGGAAAATAGGGGGAAATACCACCTAAAAGTCATATAATCTTAACGAAAATCACACCATCGCATTCAGCGTATTAGAGAACTCTATAGCAAAAATTTCAAGCTCCTATTTATAAAAATGTGGAATTTCGTATTTTTTGCAAGAAGACAAATCACGGATGCGTTTTTATTTGTTTTATTTTCTTTTTCTTTCCCCCAGGGGTCATCGTATCGACCAAGTGGTCCTAGAATGTCGCAAGAGGGCTCATTATAATGGAAATGAAAAGTTCTAGTGCCCTTTTTAAGTTACCAAAAAATTGGAGGGCACCTAGGCCCCCTCCCACGCTCATTTTTCCCCAAAGTCAACGGATCAAAATTTTGAGATAGCCATTTTCTTACGCATAGTCGAAAACCATAATAACTATGTCGTTGGGAATGACTTTACCCCCACAATCCCCAAGGGAGGGGCTGCAAGTTACAAACTTTGACCAGTGTTCACATACAGTAACAGTTATTGGGAAGTGTACAGACTTTTCAGGGAATTTTTTTTGGTTTTGGGGGTGGGGTTAAGGGGAGGAGGCCATGTGGGAGGATCTTTCCTTGGAGGAATATGTCTTTGGGGAAGAAAAGCTCAATGAAAAGGGCGCAGGATGTTCTAGCATTACTATAAAAAACAATGAAAAAATAAACATGAAAACGTATTTTCAATTGAAAGTAAGGAGTAGCACTGAAACTTGAAACGAACAGAGATTATTACGCATATGAGGGGTTCTAAAAATACTTTAGTATAAAGAGCGAGGTATTTAGGAGGAGGTAAATACCTCGCTCTTTATGCTAAAGTATTTTTAGTTATTTCAATTATTTATTCTATCGCCTTTCTGATTCAGGGGTCATTCTTAAAGAATTAGACACTCAAAGAGAAATTACAGACTGGGATACCGGGACACAAATGACGACCGGGACACAGGGAATATAAATGACGACCAGGACACAGGTATTTAAGAATATCGTTCAAAGACAAATTTTTTATTGTAAGAAGACCGTTGAAAGAGAAATTTCTAATTGTAAAATGACTGAAGAACCTACAATGGCAACGGTACCACCATCGAAGTAGATAACCAGTGGGTTGTTCCATATTCCCAATTATTATCAAAAACATTTAATGCACACATCGTATACAGATGTGTATACAGCAGTATAACTGCTGTATACTGAAGTGCCTTCGTATTACACGTGGAATACTAAAAATAAAGTATTTGAACGTCGAAAACAGGGTAAGTCAGTCGACGGCCAACCTACATATGTAAATACGTCAACAAAGGCAGTGACATGGCAGTTTTTGGCTTGCAGCCCGAAATCAAAGATTTCGATGAAATCGTACAATATCAGGCTGGAATATACATAAGCAGTAATGAAGCTGTTTGGCGAATTCTTTCATTTCCGATACATGAACGTAGTCCAGCTGTTGTTCACTTAGCGGTACATTTACAGAATGGTCAACGTGTTTATTTCACGGAAACCAACGTGCAACAAAGAGTCCTGAATCCACCGGATACAACATTAACAGCTTTTTTTTCGCTTTGCAAAAATGATTCTTTTGCAAAAAAACTGCTGTATACTGAAGTGCCTTCGTATTACACGTGGAATACTAAAAATAAAGTATTTGAACGTCGAAAACAGGGTAAGTCAGTCGACGGCCAACCTACCATCTTCAAAGATACCACGATAGGAAGACTCTACACCGTTCACCCCAATCAACATGAATGCTTCTTTCTACGCCTTCTTTTGGTGAATGTGCCCGGTCCGACATCCTTTGAGTATTTGAGGACTGTAAATGGTACTATACATGACACTTACCGTAGTGCATGCCAAGCTCTGAATTTATTGGAGAATGACCAACACTGGGATAACTGCATCAATGACGCGTGCGAAACGTCAACCCCAAGTCAAATTCGTGCATTGTTTGGCATCATTTTAACAACTTGCTCTCCATCAGCTCCTACAGAGTTATGGGAAAAATATAAGTAAAAAATGTCCGAAGATATACTCCATCGAAGACAGTTAGAGACGTCAGATATGACTTTTGATATCGCTGCTGTTTCGACATGTGTAGAATTGGATCGTGAACAAAGTTACAGTACGAGTGATCTATTGTCGTATGTACAAAATAACATTTCCAAGTTAACGTCGGAACAAAAAGACATTTATGATACGATAATGCATTGTGTCGATATCAACGTTGGTGAAATTTTCTTTTTGGATGCGCCAGGAGGTAGTGGTAAAACATTTGTGATAAAACTGACTCTGGCATCAATTCGATCAAAAAATGATATAGCGTTGGCGATTGCGTCGTCCGGAGTAGCCGCAACATTGCTGCCTGGTGGAAGTACTGCTCATTCCGCTTTGAAATTGCCTCTGAACTTGCATTCTACAGAAACTTCCACGTGCAATATTTCCAAATCATCTGGGATGGGTAAAGTATTGCAGCAATGCAAACTTATTATTTGGGATGAGTGCACAATGGCACACAAAAAATCGTTCGAGGCTCTGGATCAATGCTTGAAAGATTTGAGAGGGAAGTCGAAACCCTTTGGCAGCACATTAATATTGCTTGCGGGAGATTTCAGGCAAACATTACCTATAATACCTAGATCAACTCCTGCAGACGAAATGAATGCTTGCCTGAAAAATTCTAATTTATGGGCACACGTAAAAACATTAAAATTAACTACAAATATGCGTGTCCGATTGCAAAACGATGACTCTGGTCAAACATTTTCAGATCAATTGCTGGCAATGGGAAACGGAAAGCTCCCAGTAGACTCAATTTCAGGACGTATACAACTACCTGCTGATTTCTGTAATTTAGTGACGTCCAAAAATGAATTGATTGAAAAAGTATTTCTGAATATTCTAAAAAATTTTAAAAATAATAAATGGCTAAGTGAAAGAGCGATTCTTGCACCCAAAAATATAGACGTCCACGAAATCAACAATATTGTTTTGACCAAGATTCAAGACCAGGCAGTCCTTTACAAGTCAGTCGACACAGTTTTGGAACCAAATGAAGCGGTTAATTATCCATCTGAATTTTTGAATTCCATAGATCTTATATATATATATATATATATATATATATATATATATATAGATATAGATCTTATATATATAGATCTTATATATATATATATATATATATATATATATATATATATATATATATATATATATATATATATATATATATATATATATATATATATTAGCTGTTGGGGTGGCGCTTTGCACCACCCCAACACCTAGTTGGTGGGGGTGCTTCACGCCCTCCCCAAGCCCCCCCCGCGCGCGTAAGTCGTTACGTGCCATTGTAGTTGTGTCCCTGTGTCCCACCTGTGAGTATAGATAAATATATATATTTGTAATTACGTAAAACTTGCGAATATACAACATTCTTTGCTGTCCCACTGTCTGTTCATACAAATAGATTGTCAGGTTTACCAACTCTTGAACATGCAACATAACAATTGTCCATGGGAAAAAAAAAATCTGTATTCAGATTTACCTCATGATTCTAATGATTGCCCTTGAGCTTTGTTGATGGTGATCGCTAATCGAACATTCCCTGTGTTCCCGTCGTCATTTATATATCCCCCTGTGCCCCCGGCGTCCTCGTTTTCATTCTAACATTGACACTTGGAAAAATCTTTACGTGCCACGCATGCTAAAGCTCCAACAATTTATAATAAACCTCAAATTTTGAGTATCTGTTTTAAGGTTTCGATTTACTTTAATCTATTGTCAAAATATATTGAAATATTTGTGCCATTTCCAGTTTTTTTTTCAGTGTTTTCTTTTTTTTAGTTTAGTAGCTTTTTAGTTTTTTTCTTTTTAGTTTTGAACCTTTTTATTTTATTTTTATTTTTTTACGTTTTTACTTTTTATGTTTTTTCTTTTTTTCTTTTTTTTTTATTTTTTAGTTTTTTTTAGGTTTTTCTTTTTAGTTTTTTTTTTATAGTCTTTTACTATTTTTCTTTTTTCAGTTTTCTTTTTCTTCTTTATTTTTCAGCGTCACTATGAAATACATATCGCCGAACCTTCGTTTTTTTAACTAAAATCTGGTAGGCATTGATGACCTTATCCAAGTCAAAATCCCAAACCCAATCATCATTGCTATCATTTTCAGTTTTGATACGTTTTGACTCTCGCTGTCCAGGTTGATCTTCATCTAACTGCGCGGTTTTGCGTTCTTTAGCCGCAAGCCTTTTGGCATTACATCTTTGAGCAGCTTCCTCGGCTGTTTCTTCTGCCATTGTAGGATTTGGTAACATTCTATGTTACCCAAATTCTATGTTACCTCTTCACGTGCCAAGCTTGCTAAAGCTCAACAATTTATAATAAACCTTACAATTTTAAGAATCTGTTTTAAGGTTTCCAAATTACTTTAATCTATTGTCAAAATATTTCGAAATATTTATGCAATTCCCAGTTTTTACAATTTAGTTTGTTTTCTTTTTCTTCTTTATTTTTCAGACGTCATATGCAAACCCTCAACACAAAAATACATACAATGTTTGCATTCATTTCGTCTGCAGGGGTTGATCTAAGTATTATACGCAATGTTTGCCTGGAATCTCCCGCAAGCATTATTAATGTGCTGCCAAAGGGTTTCAAATTCCCTCGCAAATCTTTCAAACATTGATCCAGAGCCTCGAGCGATTTTTTGTGTGCCATGGTGCACTCTTCCCAAATAATAAGTTTGCATTGCTGCAATACTTTACCCATCCCAGATGATTTGGAAATATTGCACGTGGGAGTTTCTGTAGAATGCAAATTCAGAGGCAATTTCAAAGCGGAATGAGCAGTTCTTCCACCAGACAACAACGTTGTGGCTATTCCGGACGACGCAATTGCCAACGCTATATCATTTTTTGATCGAATTGATGGCAGAATCAGTTTTATCACAAACGTTTTACCAGTACCTCCTGGCACATCCAAAAAGAAAATTTCTCCAACGTTGTTATCGACGCAATGCATTATCGTATCATATCGTATCATGTCTTTTTGTTCCGAGGTTAAGTTGGAAATTTTATTTTGTACATACGACAATAGATCACTCGAACTGTATCTTTGTTCACGATCCAATTCTACACATGTCGAAACAGAAGCGGTACGATTAGGTGAAGGCATTAAGGTGAAGGCATTCCCAAATCCTGAAAAGGTTTGTTTGCCATACATACGCACAAATCTTCTATAATAACCAAAGTGTAGCTATAAATTTCTGTCATATCTGACGTCTTTAACCGTTTTCGATGGAGTATATCTTCGGAAATTTTTTATTTATATTTTTCAAATAACTCTGTAGGAGCTGATGGAGAGCAAGTTGTCAGTATGATGCCAAACAATGCATAATTTTCACTTGGAGTTGACGTTTCGCACACGTCATTGATGCAGTATCCCAGTGTTGGTCATTCTCGAATAAATTCAGAGCTTGGCATGCACTTCGGTAAGTGTCATGTATAGTACCGTTTACAGTTCTCAAATACTCAAAGGACGTCGGACCGGGTACATTCACCAAAAGCAGGCGTAGAAAGAAGCATTCATGTTGATTGGGATGAGCGGTGTAGAGTCTTCCTATCATGGTATCTTTGAAGATGGTAGGTTGGCCGTCGACTGACTTACCCTGTTTTCGACGTTCAAATACTTTATGTTTAGTATTCCACTTGTAATACGAAGGCACTTCAGTATACAGCAGTTTTTTTGCAAAAGAATCATTTTCATAGCGAAAAGAAAGCAATCCGGTGAATTCAGGGCTCTTTGTTGCACGTTGGATTCCGAACAATAAACACGTTGACCATTCTGTAAATGTACCGCTAAGTGAAGAACAGCTGGACTACGTTCATGTATCGGAAATGAAAGAATTAGCCAAACAGCTTCATTACTGCTTTTGTATGTATCTTCCAGCCTGATATTGTACAATTTCGTTGATATCTTTGATTTCAGAATGCAAGCCAAAAACTGCCATGTCACTGCCTTTGTTGACGTATTTACATATGTATTTGATTGCCTTTACGGAGTTACAGTATTCAACGTTTATGTGTGCATTAAATGTTTTTGATAATAATGGGGAATATCGAAGCACCCACTGGATATCTACTTCGATGGTGGTACCGTTACGCTTCTCTATTATTGCTGTTTTACCGCCATCTTCAGTAGATCTTCTTCTATATTGTGGGTAACCATCATTGCCAGTAATTGTGTTGGATACTAAAAGTCGAGGATATTGCTTTGTGCACCTTCCTTTGGCCATGCATGGTGAATTTTTGTTCAGTGCACCGCAAGGTCCATGTATCATATTTTTTACCACAATATTATATAACCCCTTACCGACATTTTCATCAGGTATTTCAGCAGAAATCACATCATCAATTTCGTTAGAAGTAATTTTATTATGTAGCCAGATAAGTATATGTGCGTGTGGCAAACCTCACTTTTGCCATGGTACTGAGTACATTCAGCATCGCACTGACCCAAACACTTCAAGTTTTACTATGTAGTTTATCAGTGATTTCAACTTTTGCCGGAAGACACGGGCCGTAATGTCATGTCTATGTACCGCCGATTATCCTTGAAGTAAAAGCTGCTGTATCTCGTCCCAAGATTGATTACATGTAAATGTAATAAATAAATCTGGAAGACCATAGAGACGAACATTTGCAATAGCATCTTGAGCATATTCATGCATATGGCGGGGACTGCCAGCATATGACGAAGGTAAAATCGTTAATCTTCCAACATTTCTGGTATTACCGTCATTTACAACTGCATCTCGCAAATGAATGTATTGTTCAGAGTGGAGCTTGGTCTGATTCAGACGGATATATAGCAAATGTTCTGATTCAATTTTTGCATACATATCAACGACATATTGGTTTAACAATTGACGGTATTTTAAAATATAATTGTCTTCATCATGCCGAATCATTAGTCTATAGGAATAATAATGCATTGCACTGCATTTCTTATTCATTTCTTTGTTAGTGGCTGGATTCATCAATTTAATATTAAAGTGATAGCCGTCGGCTCCATCCCAAAGAATGATAGCGTATTGTAGGACATCGTAGCATTGATGAGTTTCAGCAATTCTTACCAACTGAGCGTTTTGCTTATGAAGAATAATATCTCGAGGTAAAAACTGATCACCGACCATAACGATTGCCACTTCATCGATAGTTCGAGCATAGTATCTACGCACATGTTGGCCAGGAGGCGTTTTGTCAGCGGAAATAAAAATTTTATGCGTATCAGTAGGCATCAAATAGATGGCTGTTTTGAACAGACGTACTAAATTATTATTTTCGTGGACACTTATAATAAAAAAGCTATATGGACAAATTGCTTTAATACCACAGTTAACTTGAGATGTTACAGCTTGGATATGATTTTTGAGTTATTAGAATTTGTTTTATGCAATACTTATATAATATTTGGTGGTGATTTGTACAAGCAAATCTTAGGGAATTCCCATGGGGGGGGGGGGAATTCCAGCCCATTTATAGCTGACTTGTTTTTAAGTCAACTAGAATATAAATATATGATAAATAAGAATAATCCAAATAATTTAAAACATGTTTTGTCAAATAATAAAAGATATTTAGATGATATTTTGGTCTTAAATTGTAAGGATTTCATTGATATTTCTAAAAATATATATCCATCAGAGCTTACTCTTGTGCCTGGTCATGGCGCTGGTCATGAAGATCATTTCTTAGATTTAAATATTAATATTTGTGATAATAATAAATTAAATTTTAAAATGTATAATAAAACAGATGATTTTGATTTTGAAGTGATTAGTTTCCCATTCCCTGAAAGTAATATACACTCAAATATCACGTATTCGGCGTTTTTCTCACAGTTACTTCGTTATGCAAGGATTTGTAGTAATTATATTGATTTTAAAAATAGATGTCAAATCTTGAGCCAAAAATTGATATCAAGAGGTTTTTCTGCAAATAAATTAACTTGGCAATTTAAAAAACTTAATTTTCATTATAACGAACTTTTAAATAAATATCAAAAGAATTATCTGGAAATACTTAAAGAACTTTTCAACTAATTTCGGAGGTTCGACAAATGATGATGCAGCGACATTTATTTTAAATTGTGTTTCTAATAGAGCGGATTTTTTGAAAAAATAGCAACATGGTAAAGATGAATTCTATAATTGTTTAGTTCATTCAATTTTTTTTGCAATGTGTTAATATTCGTGATTTGGTAAAATTTATCATATTTAGTTTACCTATTGTTCCTAAAAAGAGGGATGCATTAACAGGATAAGCTTGTTTTGGTTTTACTTGGTTGTTTTACATTTGCTGTTTTTTTTTCATAGGCATGTATTTTGGGGGTGATACCTGACACGGGGATGCCATGGATATTCTGTGGTAGCCACAACACTTGGCTGGTTAGAGAATTTAATGTGGTGAAACCCTATAGGCAAGTGTATTCTCCTGATGAGCCTTTGTGTTGGGTTGTTGCCTCTGAATTATTTGTCTTTATTATTTTTTCTATTGTTAGATAAATGACGACTTATACTTATTGACGACATGACTACCTGTCCATGGATTATTCTTTATGGTTGATTGTGTATGGCTATGCTGTTTGACCTATGTGATTGTATGGATGAGTAGGGTTAAAGCCTCATTCCAGTGCTGGTCTATAGTAATCACTAATTTAGGAAAACAGTCTTCCTTTTCTCCTTCTGTCTCTTTTTTTTATGTGTTTGTGCTGTTGCATTGGTGATTTCTCTTTTCATGATATATATATATATATATATATATATATATATATATATATATATATATATATATATATATATATATGTGTGTGTGTGTGTGTTTTTAACTACGTAAAACTTGCGAATATATAACATTCTTCGCTGTCACATTGTTTGTTCATATAAATAGATTGTCAGGCTTACCGACTCTTGAACATGCAAAATATAATGGTCTATGGGAAAATAATCCGTATTCAGATCTATACCTCATGATTCTAATGATTGCCCTTGAGCTTTGTTGATGGTGATTGCTAATCGACCATTCCCTGTGTCGCCGTCGTCATTTACATATCCCCCTGTGCCCCCCGGCGTCCCCGTTGTCTGTTGAGTGTCCCGGGCGTCATTTATATTCCTTGTGTCCCGGTGTTCCGGTCGTCATTTGTGTCCCGGTCTGTATATACATTCGTTTTTGAATTGGTCTTTTTTTTAGTTTTTAGTTTTTTACCCTTTTTTAGTTTTTTTAGCTATACCTCATGATTCTAATAATTGCCCTTGAGCTTTGTTGATGATGATTGCTAATCGATGATTCCCTGTGTCCTCGTCGTCATTTATATATCCCCCTTTGCCCTCCGGCGTCCCCGTTGTAGTTGTGTCCCTGTGTTCCGGTCGTCATGTATATTCCCTGTGTCCCGGTCGTTATTTGTATCCCGGTGTCCCGGTCTGTATATACATTCGTTTTTGAAATGGTATATGATGAAATAAATTTTTGTATTTTTCCCCTTTTTTTCTTTTTAGTTTTTTTTTGGTTCCCGGTCGTCATTTATATTCCCTGTGTCCCGGTGTCCTGGTTGTCATTTTTGTCCCGGTCTGTAATTCTATTCGAACAATCCCTGTGTCCCGGTCGTCATTTATATATCCCGCCTGTGCCCCCGGCGTCCCCGTTGTAGTTGTGTCCCTATGTCCCGGTCGTCATTTATATTCCCTGTGTCCCGGTCGTGATTTGTGTCCAGGTGTCTCAGTCTGTAATTTCTCTTTGAGGTTCCCGGTCGTCATTTACATTCCCTGTGTCCCGGTCATCATTTGTGTCCCGTTGTCCCGGTATGTGATTTCATCAGTTGACAATCATGACGTCTGTCGTCAAACAACTTCATGACGCATACAGCTCAATCCTTATAATGACGTCAGTCAACAAACATGACGTCAGTCGACAAACATAATGTCAGTCGACATACAAACATCACATCACTCGACAGACACATACAAACACACAGACAACTTATTTTATATATATACTAGCTGTTGGGGTGTTGGGGTGGCGCGAAGCGCCACCCCAACACCTAGTTGGTGGGGGCGCTTCGCGCCTATATATATATATACATATATATATATATATATATATATATATATATATATATATATATGTTTTTAACTACGTAAAACTTGCGAATATACAACATTCTTTGCTGTCCCATTGTCTGTGCATATAAATAGATTGTCAGGTTTACCGACTCTTGAACATGCAACATATAATGGTCCATGGGAAAACAATCCGTATTCAGATCTATACCTCATGATTCTAATGATTGCCCTTGAGCTTTGTTGATGGTGATTGCTAATCGACCATTCCCTGAGTCGCCATCGTCATTTATATATCCCCCTGTGCACCCCGGCGTCCCCTTTGTAGTTATGTCCCTGTGTCCCGGTCGTCATTTATATTCCCTGTGTCCCGGTCGTCATTTGTGTCCCGGTGTCCCAGTCTGTGATTTCTTTTTGAGCGTCCCGGGCGTCATTTATATTCCTTGTGTCCCGGTGTCCCGGTCGTCATTTATATCCCCCTGTGCCCCCAGCGTCCCCATTGTAGTTGTGTCCCTGTGTCCCGGTCGTCATTTATATTCCCTGTGTCCCGGTCGTCATTTGTATCCCGGTGTCCCGGTCTGTATATACATTCGTTTTTTAGTTTTGTTTTTCTCCTTTATTTTTTTCCTTTTTTCTTTTTTTTCTTTTTTAGTTTATTTAGATTTTTAGATTTTTTAGTTTTTTTATTAGTTTTTAGTTTTTTTGTAGTTTTTACCATTTTTTTAGTTTTTTTAGTTTTTTTTTTTACTTATGTCCTGGTCGTCATTTATACTCCCTGTGTCCCGGTCGTCATTTGTGTCTCGGTGCTTTGTTGATTGCTAATTTATATTATATTTATATTTATATTTTTTATATTTATTAATATTTTTTTAGTTTTCTTTTTCTCTTATTTTTCACTTTTTTTTCCTTTTTTTTAGTTTTTTCTTTTTTAGTTTTTAGTTTTTTTTTGTTTTTTACCTTTTTTTAGTTTTTTTAGTTTTTTTAGTTTTTTAGCTTTTTTAGTTTTTTTTATTAGTTTTTAGTTTTTTTTTAGTTTTTGCCTTTTTTTAGTTTTTTCAGTTTTTTTTTAGTTTTTAGTTTTTTACCTTTTTTTAGTTTTTTTTAGTTTTTTAGCTTTTTTAGTTTTTTTCTTTTTAGTTTTTTTTGTAGTTTTTACCTTTTTTAGTTTTTTTTCTTCTTTTGTATTAGTGTGAAATAATTCAGACGTCATATGCGGACAAACACGACGTCACTCGACAGACAGACAGACAGACATAACCCACAAACAACTTATTTTTATATATATTTATTCATATTTTTTTAGTTTTCTTTTTCTCTTTTATTTTTCAGTTTTTTCCTTTTTTTTAGTTTTTTTCTTTTTTAGTTTTTAGTTTTTTTTAGTTTTTTACCTTTTTTTAGTTTTTTTTAGTTTTTTTAGTTTTTTAGCTTTTTTAGTTTTTTTATTAGTTTTTATTTTTTTTGTAGTTTTTGCCTTTTTTTATTTTTTTCTGTTTTTTTTTTAGTTATTAGATTTTTACCTTTTTTTAGTTTTTTTTAGTTTTTTAGCTTTTTTAGTTTTTTTTTTCTTTTTAGTTTTTTTGTAGTTTTTACCTTTTTTAGTTTTTTTCTTCTTTTGTATTAGTGTGAAATAATTCAGACGTCATATGCGAACAAACATGACGTCACCTGATCCATCCACAGACAGACAGACAACTTATTTTTATATATATAGATATATATATATATATATCTATCTTCTATATATATATATATATATATAAATAAGTTGTCTGTGTGTGTGTCTGTCGAGTGACGTCATGTTTGTGTGTCGACTGACGTCATGTTTGTCGACTGACGTCATTATAAGGATTGAGCTGTATTAAGGTTTGACGACCGGACATAGGGACACGTCATCGTCATAACAAACATGACAACAACTAACTTCAGGACGACATGATGACATGACGTCACTCGACAGGCATAACCCACAGACTACTTATTTATATATTTATAGATCTAGCAATATAAAAATATACTGTTTGCTTGTTAACTTCTTTACTTCTGTTGTTTAAAAAATCTACTGTGGTTTTTGTTTAAGTGATTAACATATGCAATTCAAACTAAAAAAAGAATAGAAAATAAAAAACTAGAAAAAACTAAAAAAAGAAACCAGAAAAACTAAAAAAAAAAAAAAAAAATATGTACGCAGTTAAAAATTAGCACCTTGCATGCGTGTTGCTGGGGCCCGCAGTGCCACAGCAATGTGTGGCAGGGGTCAAACGTGGCATGTACTGGTCAAAATTTGTAACTTGTAGCCCCTCCCACAGGGACTTGAGGGGGGGGGGTAAGTCGCCCCCAAACATATAGTTATAAGGTTTTTCGACTACGCAGAATAAAATGGCTACGTCAGATTTTTGATCCATTCACTTTGAGAAAAAAAAACACAGTGTCTTTCAAATTAGTTTTACACCCTCTTTATCATATCCTGAAAACTTCAACTAAATAATTCAATTTTAAATTCTTGATCAACCTGCCTGAGACCCTAGGCGGACGTGCCTTTCTAAAAGCTAACATGCAAGTATTGATCCAATGTAGGTGTGTGTTTGTGTTTATTATAATCACCCCTTCTCATGGCTTCTCTCCAGTGCTGGGAGAGCTACATATTCCATTGATTTTAAGATCCTTATAAAAAAAGCGTATTTTCCATCCACTAGAGGTTACTCTTTTACCTGAATATAAAAATAGCTGCCTAACAATGAATGTGACAATCCCATCCCAGCTGAAGAAAACAAAAGGAGAGCCTTCCTTCCAGCTTTATCAATCAGGAACGTCATACCAATAGTAAAGATCACCATGATGCTACCAGTTATAACAGATGATACGGATGGACTCAGGGTACTGCCTGTTGACTCAAATATTGAAACCTAAGATAAATTAAAAGTAAAGAGTAACATCAAAACTAAAAACGAACAGGATTTAGTCTCTATGAGCGCAACAATATAATTAATGGGTAATTCCAAGAATGACATTTAATGATTCACTTTAAAAGGGCCTTGAACTGAAAATTTTATTGTTTGAAACAAAAAATATTAATAATGTATTAATCATCCATTCTTGAGGTATTGTTAAAAATATTTTCAATATTAGAATGAACTTTTAACGGTCTCGCTTGAAATCGCCCTTATCTGAAATTGAGAAATTTCATATTTTTAGATAGTAGCATTGGGAAACTAATACATGTTGAAGTTCATTTCATAATTTGCAACTTTCATTTTTAAAATTGCAGAAATGTTTGTATCCGCAACTTTAGCTGCAGCTTTTGGTGAGCAACTTTAAAATTAACAAATTTTCAAATTAAACAATAGAATCAGCATAAATACTATATTTTTGCTCTTGTAAAATATGTTCAAAAAGAACTTTAATTTTAGCTCTGGTTCCTTTTGACAAGAGTTGCTTGTTACGTGGAGTTTCTTACCGCGAACTGTCTAATCTAAGGCTTTTTCTTGACTAACCCCATAGGAAGGAGACTTCCACATCCTTCTTAAGCACCAGTTTTTAACATTCAAGCTTAATGTTAATGCAATAATGCGTGGAAAGTGACTCTAGAATCCTCTCTGAGGATGAGTCGTCTCTCAAAGACTCATCTTAGAGTAAGAGATGAGTATACTCATCCGTTAGACATCTCCAAATATTTGTTAAGGGGAGGGGAGTTTTGCTTGTTTCCCCAGGAAATAAGAAGACAGCAAAAATTTTTATAAAAAAGAAAATAACTATACTCATATCTAAATCTCGGTTCAACAAATCTCAATGAAGGGCTTGCTTCCTCCTAAAAATTGTGTACTTCCCTCCCTAAAACCTTCTTTTATGTTTGTATAAAGGGTCACGGAGAGCTGGAAAGATTAGGCATTAAACTTTACTTTCTAAGGCGTCGAAAAACTTCCTCTTTCCACCTATGTCAATATCCACTGCCCCCCACTCCATAATTCCTAATGCATAAAAATAATAATATAATAATTTATTCATCACCCACTTCACAAAACAGAGGTTAAATGGAGTATATACAAAAGAAAACAGCAAAAAAAAAAACAAGAAACAAGTTTAATCACATACAGAAAAAAGACGGATAAGGTGATGAAAACATCCTAGCCTATACAGTCCTTCAATAGCTAGCTTGACAGATAATTTTTCAAAAACACCAGTAATATCTGTCGCACAATACTTTTTAACCTATGATATATATAATATACTAGCTGTTGGGGTGGCGCTTCGCTCCACCCCAACACCTAGTTGGTGGGGCGCTTCGCGCCCCCCCAAGCCCCCCCCGCGTGCGTAAGTCGTTACGCGCCATATTAGTTACGCGCCATTGTAGTTGTGTCCCTGTGTCCCACCTGTGAATATAGATAGATTTATATATGTGTTTCAAACTACGTAAAAATTGCGAATATACAACATTTTTGGCTTTCCCACTACTGGAAGCTTTCCGTTTCCAATTGCCAGCAATTGATCTGAAAATGTTTGACCAGAATCATCGTTTTGCAATCGGACACGCATATTTGTAGTTAATTTTAATATTTTTACGTGTGCCCATAAATTAGAATTTTTCAGGCAAGCATTCATTTCGTCTGCAGGAGTTAAACTACGTAAAAATTGCGAATATACAACATTCTTGGCTTTCCCATTGTCTGTGCATATACAAAGCCGTATGCACTAATAATGACGTCATATGCAAACGCTCTTTTTACAAACAAACAAACATGCATACACACAACTCGTTTTTATATAGATAGATAGATAGATGGATACAATACAAATTAAGTGCGTAAAACTTGCGAATATACAACATTCTTCGCTGTCCAATTGTCGCTGCATATAAATAGATTGTCAGGTTTACCGACCCTCGAACATGCAACGTACAATTGTCCATGGGAAAAACAATCAGTATTAAGATCTATACCACATTTTTCTAATGATTGACCTTGAGCTTTGTTAATGGTGATTGCAATTGCTAATCGAATTGGGAATTGCAATCTTTTAAATTGAAAAGGCAGATCCGTTGGAATCATGGGAATGCGAGGAATAAGAACAGCCTTACCCTCAAAATGCCCTGTCAAGATTGTCGCCTTTATTAGGCTTTCCATTGTTTTTTTTACGGCAAGTCGCGTGCCATTGCAAAGCTTTGGTGGGTCGCCTATTTTTAGTTGTAGCACGTGTGGTGGAAACCCTGAAAGATATATGGAATTTAAAAATTCAGATGGATAATTAACCGCTTCATTTGGTTCCAAAACTGTGTCGACTGACTTGCAAAGGACTGCCTGGTCTCGAATCTTGGTCAAAACAATATTGTTGATTTCGTGGACGTCTATATTTTTGGGTGCGAGAATCGCTCTTTCACTTAGCCATTTATTATTTTTATAATTTTTTAGAATATTCGGAAATACTTTTTCAATCAATTCATTTTTGGACGTCACTAAATTACAGAAATCAGCAGGTAGTTGTATACATCCTGAAATTGAGTCTATCGTATCATAAATGTCTTTTTGTTCCGACGTTAACTTGTAAATGTTATTTTGTACATACGACAATAGATCACTCGTACTGTAACTTTGTTCACGATCCAATTCTACACATGTCGAAACAGCAGCGATACGGTTAGGTGAAGGCATTCCCAAATCCTGAAGAGGTTTGTTTGCCATACGTACGCACAAATCTTCTATAATAACTAAAGTGTCGTTATAAATTTCTGATGTAAAATCAAAAGTCATTTCTGATGTCTCTAACTGTTTTCGATGGAGTATATCTTCGGACATTTTCGACTTATATTTTTCCCATAACTCTGTAGGAGCTGATGGAGAGCAAGTGTACGAATTTGACTTGGGGTTGACGTTTCGCACGCGTCATTGATGCAGTTATCCCAGTGTTGGTCATTCTCCAATAAATTCAGAGCTTGGCATGCACTACGGTAAGTGTCATGTATAGTACTGTTTACAGTTCTCAAATACTCAAAGGATGTCGGACCGGGTACATTCACCAAAAGCAGGCGTAGAAAGAAGCATTCATGTTGATTGGGGTGAACGGTGTAGAGTCTTCCTATCGTGGTATCTTTGAAGATGGTAGGTTGGCCGTAAACCCACTGGTTATCTACTTCGATGGTGGTACCGTTGCCATTGTAGGTTCTTTAGTCATTTTACAATTAGAAATTTCTCTTTCAACGGTCTTCTTACAATTAAAAATTTGTCTTTGAACGATATTCTTAAATACCTGTGTCCTGGTCGTCATTTATATTCCCTGTGTCCCGGTCGTCATTTGTGTCCCGGTATCCCAGTCTGTAATTTCTCTTTTTTCTTTTTTCAGTTTTCTTTTTCTTCTTTATTTTTCAGCTTCACTATGAAATACATATCGCCGAACCTTTGTTTTTTTAACTAAAATCTGGTAGTCATTGATGACCTTATCCAAGTCAAAATCCCAAACCCAATCATCATCGCTATCATTTTCAGTTTTAATATGTTTTGACTCTCGCTGTCCAGGTGGATCTTCATCTAACTGCGCGGTTTTGCGTTCTTTAGCCTCAAGCCTGTTTCCTTGCTGTTCTTTTGATTCCTCGGCACGCTTTCTTTTCTGACTTTCTCTATCAGCAGCAAGTTTTTTGGCATAGACTCTTTGAGCATCTTCATCAGTCATTGTAAACTTAAACATTAATAGAATTCTACGCGAACATATGTCTTATATAACTTGAATGACGTCACCTTCAAAGCAAAAATGATGGCAACTAATTTCATGACGTCAGCCGAAACATGACGTCACCTGATCCACGATCCACAGATCCACAGACAACTTATTTTTATATATATAGATAATACATAGATAGATATAACACATATATCTAAAAATAATTTTATCAAGCATAAATTGAAAAACTAAACTATTTAAATGAACCTTTAAATAAATGTCTATATTAACTGTTTATTTAATACAGACTAAATGCACCTTTAGCAACAATGGCTCTGCCACTTGGTGCTACCACCTTTTAAACTGGAAATAACATTCGACAGTTTTCTGATAATTAAAATTGATTAATTATATCAATAGTCCTGTCTGGTAGCCATTTGACCTTACATTGACAAAAATTGTCGTGCGGATCACAAAATAAAAGAAAATAACAGAAAAACAACAAATAAGAAAAAAACTTTTCTTAGTTAAGATGGCACTAGAATTGTTTGGTTGAATAAGCTTTCTTTCATTGTTATAGGAGGATTGGGAAAGAAAACAAATAAACACAAAATCTGATTTTTCTTTGTTAGATTTTTTGACAATCGTGGGCAAATCTATAAATATGGAAGTCAAATCTAGGAAATAGTGTTAACTGGAATAAATTTGAAAATCTACATTTTCAGAAAGCGCTGGTTGTCGATATAATTGTTCATAGTAAACATGTTTTAAACTCACATCAATATTTTTTGCATTGAAAAAAATTTAGAGATGAAGTGACTGAGGGACGAGATACTTATTGTGGTAAATATGCCATTTCTAGGGAAAGAAATCGTTTTCCAACCTAACAATTTTTACTCTTTGTTTCTTTTTCTTCTTCGTCAATAGTGAGGTTTTCCACTTCTGACCTGAGTACAAACTGATGACTGATGCAGTGTTTCTCGGCCTTTTTAAACCTCTTCTGCTTTGTTGTGATTTTAATTGCTCGCTGAGGAATTACGCGCCAAACCTGAGATTTTGTAAAAATGTTCTTTTTTTAAATCCTTCCCAGAGCCTCAATCGTGTTCTGTAGAGAACGCAAAATCTGCGACGATCGCAATAATATATTTCTTAGCCAGGAGTGGTGCAGAGCAAATATCTTTGCTGAGAACTGCCCAGGCCGTAGCCCGGCATTGACGAACAACCCCTTTAATAGTCTATTCCATGACCAATTGTCGTGGTCTAAGAGTAGCAACATAATAATCCATACCAGGACAAACAAAAGTACTTTTTCTCTTTGCCTTCGGTCTAAAATGACATGTAGTCACGGCCAAACCTTTTTGTATTGCTAAAAGATCGCCCGATTCGCTTCTTAATGTTAACTGAAAGAGCTCTAAATACGAAATGTTTAGTGGAATATATAAGAGGCGCTTTATATCCTATTGGTGAATGTATTCATTAGGGGTTCCTCGCTCTAGAACACGCAGGAGGGGTACATTGGTATTACCAACGCTTGATGTCTCAACGAAGGATGCATAAAGGAATATACAATTGTTCAATGAGAAGCCGGGTGGCTAGTCAACAAAAATAACACGTTTCATCCTGCTGAGGGTACCAGCACTTTTACACTTAAACCGCTTAAAACCAAGAACATCTCTCAGATTATTGCTACAATGAACAATTTTATTCTCGATGGGAGAGGTAATATAAACCCTACAATGTTCGATTGAATAGTTAAAGTAAACTATATCATTCTTACGAGCAGAGATTTTTATATTGAAAGCATGACAGAAATCAGTCATACTACCATATTCTTTGTATTTTAGTGTGAGATGCGGGTATACATCAGAGTTAATTGATTTTTTTCACTCCACCTGCTCACCATATACTGGCCAATCGCTTATTCTAACTTTTATATCACCACTTGGTGTGCTAGTATTTTTCAAAAATTATTTAAAAACATCTTATAATATTTGACAATAAAAACATCTTATAATATTCAACCATATTGCTTAATCGAACTAGGATATATTTATTCCCATAATAATTTATGGGAATAAATCCCATAATTTATTCCCCTTCCCTTTTGGGGAATTTTGATGAATTTAAAAATGTATGCAAGTGACTATCAAATGATTCAAGTCTTTTATGTTTAGCAATCAAATCTGATACCAAATCAATTATATTGTTGGTCTTGCTATGGATTATAACTTCATTGTTTTTGTCGTTAATTTGTACATGCTCGTTTTCAGTTATATAGGTCAAGAGACTTTTACATTGCTCACGATACAACTGAGTTATTAGGTCTAAAAATTTGATAAGGCTTTCGATAAATCTTCTTCTTGTTTTAGCGTTGGTGGTGATGGTGTTGAACTTTCAGAATTTTGAGGTTGATTACTTTTAGCGGTTTTTCACAGTAAGATTTATGCCTATCAACACATCGAAGGACATTTTGAAGCAAAATTATTTTTCATTGTCGGCAATTGTGTTATTGTTAATATATTTATCAAGATAATCTTCAAAGGGCTCCCTCAGTGAAAGGGCAAGTTCTATTGGCTTCGATCTGTAAGGTTTAGCCTTAGAGTGGTAAGACATGTAAGAGACTTCTAAAGAATAATCTGCTCTTAGGCTACAATCATCTTCAGCGATGAGGGGTTTGAAGCTTTTGCTAGTTGTAATGAGTGGTTTGTAACTTTTAAGAGTTGGTGCACCTAGTGTTTATTTTAAGATCCTTACAGATTAACAAACCTGAGCGTTTATCTAAGCGAGGAAACAAAACCCAAGTGTTGCTCTCGCGACAGTTTTCTCGGCGAAGCCGAACAAAGGTTTACGCAACACCTCATGTTGCCCATGCAACGTAAATGCAGTATCAAAATTGTCTTGTCCCAGTATGAATTTTATGTCTGATGCATTAGTCAATAGTCATAGGACTCTTGCCACACACTACATCATTAATAGATATTTTTCCGATTTTGTCACTATTTTGCATAATTTTCGTTAAAAGTTTTATTTTGCCAGACATTGATGGACCTCGTAGAAATGATCTGAATGAAATTTTAAATTAATAGATATTACACTTCTCGCTGTCAAAATACAACTAACCGAATCTAACCTCAGTCTGTTGAATAAATACTTAGGTTCAAAAATCCGAAAATAAAATATATGTTTTGTTTAATATAAATAAATGCCAAACATATTTACAAAAACAGTAATCAACAGTATGAAATGGACAATAAAATTTTTTACATAGGTAATGGAGTAAAACACTTATGCCCATCCACGAGCGGGGAATTCGGAAGGCGCGATGGCTGGTGCGATAGCCAGAAGGTGTGGAATCCACTGCAGCAGGTGAGGACAGGCTGTGGAGCCGAGATGATGATTGTGTAAAAGCAATAGTAGCCTCTGATATTAAGCACTTTTTAAAATATAAAATTCAGCCTTAAGCAAAACATATAAGAAACACTATACAAAATTCAATGCTGAGCTGGAGACTGCTCGGATGGAGACTGAGAAAAAAAATATCAGATCTGAAAAAAGGAATCTCCGCCCACCAACTATTGAAATTTCTCCAGACTGAGATGCAATCTTTATTCTAAACATACATCTCGATCTGAAGTAGGGTAACGGCCGTTTTCTTCACACCTTCCACAATCACACTGACTTTGTCTGATATGGATGATTTGGCATTTTTCCAACTCTAACTGTATAGTTTTTAAATTTAAAAGAGCCAATGGTCATGATATTTGCTCTGGGAACAAAATTATTCTCTACACAATTTCTATAAGCACTCATGTAGAAATTTTCCTGTACATATTGTTTAGGTACCTGCTTGCAGACTTTTTTGATGTCCTCATTGTGCGTTTGCACTCAGTACACATTCGGATCTGCAAGCACACCGTCAGATATGAAGCTGCTCCCCGTCTGAGATTAAAAAAAAAGTAAGTTATATGGGGTCTGGTGTTTCACTATCTCCAGGTATATGGACTCGTTTCAGTTTGTATAGTCCATTCAAAAACTAATGTGTGTTACATTTTCCAAATCGTCTAATATATTTTATGTTTTAACTTTTAACTATAATGAATCTGTATCCCCATAGCAAGCTTGATCTTATCCCTCCTCCAGCCAATGGAGCTTATACACATTGTAATACAATTCCAACATGAGTTTCTTGGAAATTTCTAAATTACACTGCAAGCGGCAATATTTTTATTTAAAACTAAACTTCTTTTTTTTTCATTTAAAAGGACCACATTGGAGTTTATGATCATGAACAATGCGGATCGGCAAAGATTTGGACATATTCTTTTTGGTCCGTAACAACGTCATAAGAACTCCTATGGCACACACTGTCGTACATTTTACCGAAGGCTGAATTTACAATAAGTTTAACGATCTTTTTTCAATCTTTTCTTTTTTGCCTCAGATCGTTTACTGACAAAGATATCAATAAACGTCTATATGGCTTCTGATCAAATTGGAAAACCTTATGAATCTTTGTGACCATGAAACCCTTGGCCAGCATCCACAGCAAAAGAACGTGGGTACATCAATATTCCGTTAAAACACCCTTTCGGTTCGTTCTCCTCAACAGTGGCATTATCGGATAAGCTCGATGCACAGGAATTGTGATGTCATTTATAATTCTCACACTGCAAACAGTAGTGGAGACATTGCCTATGGAGTTAATAGCCAGAAAAATTGCATGAGACTTTTCATCGTTGCGTAGTCTAGTCGGATCGGGATCCAGGATAAGATTACCAAGTAAAACATACCTTCCCCGCACAGGCCTCTATAGAAATGAGTGCTGATCCACATTGGTAATCAGACCTATTTCTTATTTACTGATTTTAAGGATTAAATCATCACCCATTGAGGAGTTAGAAAATGACACCCCAAATCCAACCCAAATTTCTCATAGATTCTATCTGTGTTTTTACAGACAATACCCAACAACGTCAACACATCAATTGTCAGGTACCTTTTAAAATAATCGTCTCCATTTTTACACCCTCCCTTGGCCCAAAATTTTTAAGCAAGTTCATATTCGGCAGTAGTGCATTCACACTCGCGAAGTGAATCGTACAACACTCTGATGGGCGAAAATTTTCCCTCACTTAACCTCGAGGCAGAGTTACAGCCCTTGTAGGGTTATATGTCCTTACTCGTAATCGATTACAAATTTCATCATCTGGAAAGCGCTTTTTAATTAGGGGGGAAGTATTAAAATCATCACTTTTCTGTACTTGAACTAATTGACTTAAGGATCTTTGGAAAAAATTATATGAATATAAAAAACAGATTGTATTCAAGTACGTATTACCATTTTCAACTGTCTTCAACTTAAATTCTAAGAGCAACAACTTACCAGAAGATTTTAATATGATGTTATATGAAAAAGACCCATTTAACCACGTACCATTTACAACTTCACCTTTCTTCAAACGTGCCAAAGCTGGTAATATTAACTTCAAATCATAGTGGGAATTGTGCGCGTAAACTGGTAGAAAACTTTGTGAATTTGCAGTTAAATTGCAAGATCTGTGTGCCAGTCCACGAAAGTTACTCCCCCTCCCAATGAAGTGGGACTACTCAAAAGATCATGGTCGGAGACTGACATTTTCAAATTTCAAATTTCCCTTACAACCTCAACATTTCTAAAAAAATTTTATTATTAACTTACTCTCTGGTGATAGACTCATTAAATACCTGACGCTGCGGAGCCGTGAAACTGACTTAATAGCAGTTTTGATAAGTGCAACTATAGCTGCACATAAACAATCTTCCTCACCCAGTTTGTGTGCTTTAACACGATTCAAGTTTGATGGATCATGTACATCCAAAAGTTTAGCTTCAATGTCTAAAGCTACCTATTCGCTCAGCCAGAATGAATTTTCCAAGCTCCTGAGACGTATGATGGTATTGACTCCCAAAACCGTCTCAATGGATTGGTATACATGACCCTTACAGTGCTTCAAGTGGTGTTTTAAGTTAAATTTGGTACGGATTGTGTCACCGACTCCATGGACGCAGCCCTCACTTACTATATTTCCCCCTTATTATTTTTACCTTGTGCCTTTTGATAGCCTTTGTCGCATTGTAAAACTGTAACATGATCTTTAATTGCTCGTTAGCCCTCTAAAAATTTTCTATATCCTTAAATATTACAAGATATTGCTCCTTTAAACAGGTAAAATCTACTCCAGGAAACTCGTCCCCTCCCACCCCCATTAACTGCCAAACTGTCTAAATTTGTCTTAATAGCATCATTTTTCTGGGTTTTATGTCCCACTACAAGGACTGTGTACTCGAAGCACACTAGGCCTGTGTGGAAACGAAAGTGCTGTATAACTCGACACCCATTCAAATCTGAATTATATTTTATGAAGTCATTCCTGTCGCCTCTTAAAATAAATTAGTTTTTAATTTTTTACATTTAAATCTAAACCTTCTATAAATAAAACTATTGAATTATTTCCCATCTCATTATAATTTTCTGGCCTATTGAAAATACTTCACCCAATTTGAAAAACACAGATTCAAAATTATGCGAGTCCAGATGCAGTGTCTGTATTTCCGTTTGCAGTTAATGCGAGCACATCCCACCGGACTTTTCCTTAAAAATATTTTTTGAGCAATGGATGCTTTTATGCTGTCCCTACCTCCCCACCTGAATCTCTTATTCAAGAAGAGCTAGAATCTTGGCCACATGTGGGTGCACTGTTTCAACTGGATGCTTAAGGATATTACTGCTTGAAAGAATATTGAGTGGGTCTCCAAAATAAGCCCTAAAAAGTGAACATTACGCAAGACCGTTCAGCTGGGTAAACCTCAGGTAAAACAGGGGATGAACATGCACCACTTTTTCCTACTTCTCCCTCATCATGCTCACTGTAACTGTTGTGTGGAGAAATGGCTGAACGAGGGAGATCCTCCAGCCTTGATAGCAAGCCTTCAAGCATGTTAGGGGAAAAACGGCCCACTATTAACTTTTGCTTTTGTTTTTAGAAAAAACGAGAAATTACCTTTTCAGCTATCAACATTGAAAATAGAGGCCAAATGTGTAAAGCATAAAAAGCCGTGTAAATATTGGACTATGATGAATTTGAACTAGGTCCCTATTTGAGGCCCCGGAGGGTTTTTACATGCATCCTTAGTTTCTTAATCAAAGAAAAAACTATCATGTAAGGTTTTGTCTACATCTTGATTGGTGGGCCCTGAAGGTTTTCCTCACCTGGCTCTCGTAGGTTTTTTAAACAATCAATGAAGAAAACATTTGCATAAGTAAACAATCAATTCCTGTTACGTGATATACATTTGTACTATAATATATTACATAGCAAAAAGGTGTACTATAGTGTTGCGCAAGACCCAGGTGCGTGTAATACCATGTTAGGGGGCTTGCATCACCAATAGTATAACCCTGTCTTTACGCTAGGACATACTATGGCGTTATTACTCAAGTATTTCATTGCAAACCAGTCAATCAAAACCAATGTTAAATATTGAGAAGTCTGGCCTAAAAAAAGGAAAATTAGAGCCTATTTATCTAACAGGAAGCTTATTTTAGAAATGATAGAAGTTATAGTCTACTTACCTAAGGGGATGTTAGGGCTAGAAAGGAAAAAGTTCTTACTCCCAGTCTGTAAATTCGATCCCAAAAGAATACGATAAAATGTACTGAAGATTTAATTTACATCTCTGGTAGGTACAACCAATGGGGTATGATGTCACCAAAACCTTTTTACTGATGACGTCAAATCGACCAAAAAGTATCCCATTGATATCAATGTTGTCGGAGCCCCAAACCCCATTAAGGAGAATTGCAAACCCCTACCCTTAACAACGAAAGAAATGACTATCTTTTTGCAAACAGTGCTCGAAAACATTGGAAAAGGGCTTGTTGAACGGAAACCATGACATATAATTTTATTTTGTAAGTAATAAAATAGATAAGGCCAGAGCGAATTGCCCATTTTCTTCTATATTCTGGCAAAACATTGTTATTTTTTGCCAAATAGGCGAAAGACTGCATTACCCAACATGTTGGGTAATGCAGTCTCTTAAATGGACAATCAATTCTGTACGTTCTAAGACTCAACTGGAATTTTACAGCTCCTTATATTGAAAATCAAGGAAAATCATGTTTCAACATGGGTACTTAAACCACTATGTCATCTTTTTTCCTTTTTTGTTTCCTAGAAATGGTTGCACTGAATGAGATGACATAAGTAGTCATGAGAGCTTGATTGAATGGAAACTAAAAGTTCTAGTGCCTTTACTAAACTACAAACTAGATTATGGCAGTAAAAAAAAAAAAAACTTTAACCAAATTGTGCGAAAAACAAAAGAGTAAAATTCTAACGATATCTATTCGATCAAAAAAATTTGAAGGCTGTAAGTGAAATCCCCTCCTTGCCTCCCCTCCTTACAATGAAAAAGCTTCTACTACGGTCACTCCCCTAGTATTTGCGTATAACGGCACATGATTTTTCTGAAGTATCTTCTTCAACAGCTTTCCTTGGTAAAAGCACTGAGCGTTGGTAAACTTAGATGAACTTCGTACATTTTTAAAAATAATACATTTTTAGTTCTAAGTTCCATAGATTTATCATACAAGTGACTCTTGGTGGAAAGGGGAAGTGGTGTTGGATGGCAAAAATCCATGGAGATCTTCACGCTGTTGAGAGTACATCTCTTTCACCCATACATAAAAAAAGTTTTTCTTGCGGAAGTAAAGAATGAAGCAATAGCTTAAAACGAACTAAAGTTTTGGCTTCACAGTTTATGCAACATATATCTTTAAAACTAGCTAAAGTAAATTGTTCAAGATACTTCCTTAAGTTTATTGAATTTTTAAATACTAGCACTGAACTGAAAACACAACACCTCCACCAAAAAAGAGGGTGTTATCTTTGGAGCTGAAAATCCACAAATATCCTAAGGAAAATAAAAGACTAATTTGCATGGATGTATAGTCTTTAATTGGCAATGACATTGATAACTTTCAGTATGCAAATTAGATTGTCTAAGAAATCAAGCATGCTCAGTTCTCAGTAAAGTAATAGTGTTACATAGTAGTATTTTCTAACAGTGCTAGTACTCACAGTATTGAAAACTACAGCCAAGTTACCGGAGAACTGTTGGGCGATCATTAGCATCGATGATAATGCGAGAGGCTTCCAAAATTTAGGGTCACTTGCATTACGTAGTGTGATCTCGGGCATTTTTTTGATCCTCTCTGAGCTCTCCTTTTTGATTTTAAATTCTCCGCTTACGTCTGTATTTCTGTAAATGAAAATATTTCGTTTCAATTGATTTTGTTTAATTGTTTAATTGAAGATGTTTGAAGTTTGTTAATTGTTATAATTGTATAGTTAATGAATTATTGAAACCATTTTAAAATTTTCTGATTTTTTAAACTTAATGTGAATACTGAACTGGTTTTATTTTTTATGATTGAATAAAATTAATTTTGCGTTATTTTGAGTTTGAGAGATTTTAAGTATGACAGCTTTCATTTGCTGCAGCAGTCAAGCTGCGCTAATAATATCGGCAAATGTATCCTCTGAAAACCATGACCTGCTTCAAAAGTATTTTTTCCTGGCTTCAATTTCGCTCTAAACCTCTAGTCACATGAAGGTGTACTAAAAGATTTATAAATAGCGGAATAATTACAGCTTAATGAACAGAGGTAGTCTAACAATTATAATAGAAACTAAAGGTACTTTTTTCAAAAGAGGGAGATTCGATGGGATTTTTGAAGGTACATAATATCGAACGAATTTTCCCGTCTGTTCAAACACAAATCATGACCCTGAGTTTCAGTTAAAGTGAATCTATCTTGAAGACAAAGTGGCACAATTCTTCTTTCTTGCAGTGATATAACTCTACTTACTTACTGACTTTTTTCTACAATAGCTAAAAATTAGCCTTGATCTTTCAAAGGCTAAGCCTTATCTAAATAGTGAATTACCCTATATTTGTTCACTTGCTTAGTATTACAAAAGAAGATAAAGATTGGATGAAAGACTGGAGAGTAGATTTCCAAAGTCTCAAGGTCATCTTGTCAATTAATAATACTAATTTCTACGAGGAACTATGTGCATGATGACAGAAGGATGTAGGTGGCATGCAAATGTGTTAGTGATGTCTAAGAAGTTTAATCGCTTAAAATAATAATACTAAATTATCGGTAAAGACAGAAACAAGAAACATAGCGTTACCCTCAGAAGAATGTAATTAAAAGTAGCAACAATACAAACTAATATTGCGGAGGGTAACACAAGGAGGACTAAATATTCTGCAATCTTCACCATTCTATTATCTTCTGGTGGATTAACACTGTGAAAGGTCTCTCGTGGTAGTAGCAGTGACAATGAAAACCCTTTCTCCACGGGCAATTACTTTATTACAACATTGCCCTTTATAATAGTGTTTTATTTTCTTATTACCAACCAAAGAGCGAAGCTCATCTTATAATAAGTTAAATTGAGAAATAGATATTGGGAATGAAGCTTTTGTAATATAAGAAAGTTTGTAGAATTTGACAAAATTGACAACCACTTAAGGAGAGGGTTTAATCCAAGTAAATTTGGCTGTTTGTTCTGCGTTGAAAAAATGGTCGAACATGGAACACATTGGTCCACAAATGAAATTTATACCACAGAAAAATCTGAAAAATTGCATTCAAAAATTCCTGAGAAATTTGAAACCTAAAGAATGGCCCAAAATCGTGCATAGAAACCTGTATTTCCGCCGAAAATTAAAAAATAGATACCTTGGCTTTGGAAAGGTTTTTAAGGCTTTTTACTCGATATTTGGATCTGCGGAGAACGAATACCATCTTTAAAATTGCTTTAAACTGAATTGTCATTATAGAAAACACGTATTCGTCAAAGTTCAACGAGAAAAGCTCAGATTTTTTTTTTTAATGTTTCAGAACATATTATACTTTATCAAAGCTATTGAATTACACAAAATTTATGTCCTTAAATTCACGTAGCCAAAACTTCTTAGGCAGCCCAAATTTAAGCAAAAAGGCCAAAAATATAAATTATTTTAGTACATGAATTTGTGCAAAGAAAACGCCACACTATATATTGTAAAATTACTGTGCTGCCGTCTCCATCGATATAAAATGCGATTACCATATTAGTGATGTCTTACAGCGCACAGAAACCACAGGCCCATGCTATAAAGAAGATAAAGATGAAGAAGAATTTTTGTCACCTACATAACTGATGTGTTACATAGGCGGTTTTTCAATTCATTGTGTAAAATTTGTTTTGATAGTTTTTGGTATTCAATTTTCATAGTCTATAATATTTTAATTAATTCCTTCAATTTTCATATTGATCATTTTAGGTCTGACATCCTACGTTTTTGATTAGCTTTTAAGGCTTGCTTGATGTTCTTTGTTGTTTCCGTTTTTCTTTGTTGTTCTTTATTTCTTTATTCTGTTTTTCTTTATCCGTTTTTTTCCGTTTTCCGTTATTTAACATACAAAACAAATTCAGCTCTAAAGTATGGCCAACTTCTAAAATGGATGTGTTTCATTTTGCCGAGAAATAAGATTTCATTTTCTATAAAAGCAATAAAGCATAGTCGGACAGTTGAATAAAACCATAAAATAACAATAAATTATAAACTATATGCCATAAGAACTAAAAACCTTACCTCCCTCTCAGCCTCTGCAGTGATTTTAAAGCAAGACTGTCTTTTTGCTTTATTATATACCACGATGGAGACTCAGGTATAAAAAGAGTCGATAATCCAAGTAGAGCTGGGAAGGTTATACCGAAGAGAGACAACTGATTCCAGTTTAAAAATGCACCAAACCCATAAGCAACAAGAATACCCACTGTAAGAAATATTCCCGCCAGACTTCCTAGTCTCCCTCTAATACATGGGGACGAAATTTCACTGACCTAACGAAAAAAGAAGTATTATTGGTGATTGAGCGTAAATAACTGGATAAAATATGTTTGCGTAAGTTTTTTTTTTTATCAGGGGTGTCCTTTTAACCTTTTCAGGACGTAAAAACCGAATTTCTTGTAATTCATTCATCAGTAAATTAGCCATTCAGTACCAGAGTGAATGGACTAGTCTTGTTTTTTTCAGATGCTTTGGTTCCCTTTGGTATGCAAAGAGTAAAGTGGGCTCTATGTATAAATTTCACCAGATCATTGTATTGGAGTATGAAAGTTCTAGTGCGCTTTTTTAGTCAATAGCGATTGAAAGTGACCACACCCTATCCCACACCCCTTTGCGATCCTTTCCTCCCAAAAGACATTCGTAAAAATTTTGAGATAGCCAATTTGTTCAGAATACTTGACACAGTAACCGTTTCTCTGAGGATGACATAGTCCCCCAATCCTTTGAAGCAATGGCCGTAAGTTATCCCATTCGCTCATTGTTTACATATGGGATTTGTTACTGGGAAAGGGGGCATGTTTCATCCTGGGGCTGGAAAATAATTTGATGTTGACAAGGATGTGGAACTAAAGCAAAACACCCTATGCACATGCCGGATGCTAAAAAGTCGTATGAGCAATCTCTCAGGAACGGCTTCTGGTAACAAGTTGAAACTTTCAGAGCATGTTGAAAGGGTTGTTACACAAGCCAATTGGCACTAAGTACATACTGCTACTACTACCACCGCTACTACAACTATTACTACTATCACTACTTCTACTATTACTACTACTACTACTACTACTACTACTACTACTACTATTACTACTACTAATGCTACTACTACTACTAATACTGCTAATACTATTACCGCTATTACCACTACTACTACTACTACTACTACTACTACTACTACTACTACTACTACTACTACTACTACTACTACTACTACTACTACTACTACTGTTGCTACAACTATTACTCTTACTATAACTGCTACTGATATGGATAAGGGTATGAAGGTGAAACTTTCAGGAAATGTTGAGGGTGTCTACTTTGACATTGTTACTTTGATACTAGTTTTGATACTTTGATGAATATTTGATGTTAAAAAAACTTATTTTGTTAAATCAGGAATTCTTAAAAACATGAAACTTTTTGCAATCAAAAATGAACTTAAATTAATTTAAAAAACTTTTGGAAAAATAGGTTTTTCAATAAAATGTAAAGGCCTTTTTAAACTTAAGATCAGTAGATACAAATACCTGTTAAAATTCAAACCCAAAACGACTAGACATAACTATTAAAGAATAAATGAAACCTAAAACGAACAAGAATTAAATAAACAATCACAGCAAAAAACATAGGCTACAACAAGTAATAATAAAAATGAATAAATAAATCTTAAAGCGACTAATGCTTAAATTGAATATGCAAATCAAGCTTAAAACACTAAAAAATATTTTGCTATTTAAGCATAAATGAAACCCAAAACAAACGAACATCAAATAAACAATCAATGTAAACAAACTTACAATAGATACTAATATAAATGAATAAATAAATCTTAAAAAGAGTGAAATTTAAATTAAATATACAAATCAAGCTTGAAGCGAACAAAAATTACTACAAACAAGAGTTTGGGTATCGCCTCATTCTCTCACTTGTAGAGGTCTAAAACCTACTATGTGTCTCTTGAACAGTCTCGAAAATTATAAACAAAATCAAATTGAATATCTGGCATATAATGGTATTACTTGTTGAAAGATTCATAAGCTTAAGATTTTAATTCGCTGTAATTCTATTTTTCATTTTCAATGCTATAGGAACTGAAAAAGAAAATATTTGTAATATAATTTTTCAGCAAAGCTCCAATGACGGAGTAGGCTTCAGGTTTTTACAGTCGAGGAAGGGGACAGTGCCCAAACTCTTGTTTGTAATGAAGAAATTATATTCGTCTTGAAAACTTTTAGAAAGAACTAATAAGCTAAACTGAATATTATAAGTATAATAATATTAATTGCTGAAGGCTCATAAGTTCAAAATATTACTGTAATTTTAATGTGTATTTTCAATATTAAGTGCAAAAGAAAATATTTGTGATGTAATTCGTTTTCAATAAAGCGCCAATGACGCAGTAGATTTTGGAATTTTACAGTGAGAGAAGGAGGCGACACCATAACTTTTGGTTGTAGTAATGTTTGTTCGTTTCAAGCTTGATTTGAATATTCAATTTAAGTTTTACTGGTTTTAAGATTTGTTTATTCATTTATATTGGTATCTATTGTATGTTTGTTTACATTGATTGTTTATTTAGTTCCTGTTCGTTTTGGGTTTCATTTATATTTCAATAGTAAAATATTTTTTACCGTTTCAAGCTTGATTTGCATATTCAATTTAAGCATTACTCGCTTAAGATTTATTTATTGATTTATATTATTACTTGTTGTATGTTTTTTTTGCTATGATTGTCTATTTAATTTCGGTTCTTTCAAGGTTTCGTTTTTTCTTTAATAGTTTTTCTTGTCGTTTCTAGCTTGAATTTTAACAAGTATTTGCATCTGCTGATCTTAATTTTAAAATGGCCTTTACTTTTCTTTTAAAATCTTCTTTTCAGAAAGTTTTTTAAAATCAATTTTCGCTCGTTTTGATTGCAAAAAGTTTCAAGTTTTTGACAATTTCTTAATTTAAAATCATTTTTTTTAGCATCAAATATTCATCAAAGTTTCAAAACTAGCACCAAAGCAACAAATGTCAAAGTAAAAAAAAATTAACAAAATGAAGAAAGCATCAAAGTAAACAAGGTATCAAAGTAACAATAAGCAACTTGCATAACTTAACAGTCCTTACACCATAAACCAATGTTGCTAAGTAACTTACTAAATCCAAGTATCAAAGTAAAAAAAATATCAAAGTAACAATTAGCAAGTTCCGTTGCTCAGGGCCATTTCCCCCGGGTCGGGGACGGAGGGTTGAATTGTTTGGCCTCTGAACTTTCTGAATAAATTGGTAATCTCAAAATTTTGACCGGATGCTCTTTGAAAAAGTGGGACGTTGGCTAGTTGCCCATTTATCACTTTTGACTCTTAAAAATGAACTAGAAGTTCCAATTTCCGATCAAATGTGCCACCTCCAAAGTTAATACGATCACACCTTCCACAAAAACCTTATATCTATATATATAAAAATAAGTCTGTGTGTGTGTGTCGAGTGACGTCATGTTTGTGTGTCGACTGATGTCATGTTTGTCGCCTGACGAAATTAAAGACCGGGACATCAGGACAAAAATGACGACCGGGACACCGGGAATATAAATGACGACCGTGAGACACTCAAAGAGAAAGCGACCGGGACAAAAGGAATGTTCGATTAGCAATCACCATCAACAAAGCACCGGGACACAAATGACGACCTGGACACAGGGAATATAAATGACGACCAGGACACTCAAAGATAAATTACAGACCGGGACACCGGAAATCAAATGACGACGGGGACAAAATAACGACCGGGACACAGGGAACATAAATGACGACAGCAACACTCAAAGAGAAATTACAGACTTGGACACCGGGACACAAATGACGACCGGGACACAGGGAAACAACAACAACGGGGACGCCGGAGGGCACAGGGGGATATATAAATGACGACTTGGACACAGGGAATGTTCGATTAGCAATCACCATCAACAAAGCTCAAGGGCAATCATTGGAATAATGAGGTATAGATCTATATACAGAACAGGATAAGCTTATTTTGGTGTTACTTGGTTGTTTTACATTTGCTATTTTTTTTTCATAGGCATGTATTTTGGGGGTGATACCTGACACGGGGATGCCATGGATATTCTGTGGTAGCCACAACCCTTGACTGGGTATTGAATTTAATGTGGCGGAACCCTATAGGCAAGTGTATTCTCCTGATGGGCCCCTGTATTGGGTTGTTGTCTCTGAATTATTTGTCTTTATTGTTTCTATTGTTTGGTAAATGACGACTTATACTTATTGACGACATGACTGCCTGTCCATGGAATATTCTTTATGGTTGATTGTGTATGGCTATGCTGTTTGACCTATGTGATTGTATGGATGAGTAGAGTTAAGACCTCATTCAAGTGCAGGTCTATATTAATCACTAATTTCGGAAAACAGTCTTCCTTTTCTCCTTCTGTCTCTTTTTTTTGATGTGTTTGTGCTGTTGCATTGGTGATTTCTCTTTTCATAATATATATGTATATATATATATATATATATATATATATATATATATATATATATATATATATATATATATATATATATATATGTGTATATGTATATATATATATATATATATATATATATATATATATATATATATATATATATATATATATATATATATATATATATATATATATATATATCTATATATATAAAAATAAGTTGTGGATGGATGTGTGGATGGATGTGTCAGGTGACGTCACCTGAAAAAACTGGATCAGGTGACGTCAAAACTGAAAAAACTAAAAAAGGCAAAAACTACAAAAAAAACTAAAAACTAATAAAAAAAATAAAAAAGCTAAAAAACTAAAAAAACTAAAAAAAGGCAAAAACTACAAAAAAAAACTAAAAAAAAACTGAAAAAACTAAAAAAAGGCAAAAACTACAAAAAAAAACTAAAAACTAATAAAAAAAGTAAAAAAGCTAAAAAACTAAAAAAACTAAAAAAACTAAAAAAAGGTAAAAAACTAAAAAAAATAAAAAATAAAAAAAAACTAAAAAAAAGGAAAAAACTGAAAAATAAGCTAAAATAAAGGTAAAAACCAATAAAAAACTAAAAAAAAAAAGGAAAAAACTAATAAATGACGACACTCAAAGAGAAAAAAAGGCAAAAACTAATAAATGACGACACTCAAAGAGAAAAAAAGGCAAAAACTACAAAAAAAACTAAAAACTAATAAAAAAAATAAAAAAGCTAAAAAACTAAAAAAAACTAAAAAAAGGCAAAAACTACAAAAAAAACTAAAAACTAATAAAAAAGCTAAAAAACTAAAAAAACTAAAAAAAAGGCAAAAACTACAAAAAAACTAAAAACTAATAAAAAAAATAAAAAAGCTAAAAAACTAAAAAAACTAAAAAAACTAAAAAAAGGTAAAAAACTAAAAAAACTAAAAACTAAAAAAAACTAAAAAAGGTAAAAACTAAAAGAACTAAAAAAGAAAAAAATAAATGACGACACTCAAAGAGAAAGCGACCAGGACAAAAGGAATGTTCGATTAGCAATCAACAAAGCACCGGGACACAGGGAGTATAAAAAAAAGAAAAAAAAAGGAAAAAAATAAAGGAGAAAAACAAAACTAAAAAACGAATGTATATACAGACCGGTACACCGGGATACAAATGACGACCGGGACACAGGGAATATAAATGACGACCGGGACACAGGGACACAACTACAACGGGGACACCGGGGGAAACAGGGGGATATAAATGACGACCGGGACAAAAAAACTAAAAAGAAAAAAAAACTAAAAACTAATAAAAAAACTAAAAAATCTAAAAATCTAAATAAGCTAAAAAAGAAAAAAAAAGGAAAAAAATAAAGGAGAAAAACAAAACTAAAAAACGAATGTATATACAGACCGGGACACCGGGATACAAATGACGACCGGGACCCGGGACACAGGGAATATAAATGACGACCGGGACACAGGGACACAACTACAACGGGGACACCGGGGGAAACAGGGGGATGTAAATGACGACCGGGACACCGGGACAGGGAATGGTCGATTAGCAATCACCATCAACAAAGCTCAAGGGCAATCATTAGAATCATGAGGTATAGATCTGAATACAGATTGTTTTCCCATGGACCATTATATGTTGCATGTTCAAGAGTCGGTAAACCTGACAATCTATTTATATGCAAAGACAATGGGACAGCAAAGAATGTTGTATATTCGCAAGTTTTACGTAGTTAAAACCATATATATATATCTATCTATATTCACAGGTGGGACATAGGGACACAACTACAATGGCGCGTAACTATTATGGCGCGTAACGACTTACGCGCGCGGGGGGGCTTGGGGGGGGCGCGAAGCGCCCCCACCAACTAGGTGTTGGGGTGGCGCGAAGCGCCACCCCAACAGCTAGTATATCTATATATATAAAAATAAGTTGTCTGTGGATGGATGGATGGATGGATGTGTCAGGTGACGTCACCTGAAAAAACTGGATCAGGTGACGTCAAAACTGAAAAAACTAAAAAAAGGCAAAAACTACAAAAAAAACTAAAAACTAATAAAAAAAATAAAAAAGCTAAAAAACTAAAAAAACTATAAAGGTAAAAACCAATAAAAAACTAAAAAAAAAACTGAAAAAACTAAAAAAGGCAAAAACTACAAAAAAAACTAAAAACTAATAAAAAAAGTAAAAAAGCTAAAAAACTAAAAAAACTAAAAAAAGGTAAAAAACTAAAAAAAATAAAAAATAAAAAAAACTAAAAAAAAGGAAAAAACTGAAAAATAAGCTAAAATAAAGGTAAAAACCAATAAAAAACTAAAAAAAAAAAAGGAAAAAACTAATAAATGACGACACTCAAAGAGAAAAAAAAGGCAAAAACTACAAAAAAAACTAAAAACTAATAAAAAAAATAAAAAAGCTAAAAAACTAAAAAAACTAAAAAAAGGCAAAAACTACAAAAAAAACTAAAAACTAATAAAAAAGCTAAAAAACTAAAAAAACTAAAAAAAAGGCAAAAACTACAAAAAAACTAAAAACTAATAAAAAAAATAAAAAAGCTAAAAAACTAAAAAAAACTAAAAAAACTAAAAAAAGGTAAAAAACTAAAAAAACTAAAAACAAAAAAAAACTAAAAAAGGTAAAAACTAAAAGAACTAAAAAAGAAAAAAATAAATGACGACACTCAAAGAGAAAGCGACCAGGACAAAAGGAATGTTCGATTAGCAATCAACAAAGCACCGGGACACAGGGAGTATAAATGACGACCCGGGGGAAACAGGGGGATATAAATGACGACCGGGACAAAAAAACTAAAAAGAAAAAAAAACTAATAAAAAAACTAAAAAATCTAAAAATCTAAATAAGCTAAAAAAGAAAAAAAAAGGAAAAAAATACAAATGACGACCGGGACACAGGGAATATAAATGACGACCGGGACACAGGGACACAACTACAACGGGGACACCGGGGGAAACATGGGGATATAAATGACGACCGGGACAAAAAAACTAAAAAGAAAAAAAAACTAAAAACTAATAAAAAAACTAAAAAATCTAAAAATCTAAATAAGCTAAAAAAGAAAAAAAAGGAAAAAAATAAAGGAGAAAAACAAAACTAAAAAACGAATGTATATACAGACCGGGACACCGGGATACAAATGACGACCGGGACCCGGGACACAGGGAATATAAATGACGACCGGGACACAGGGACACAACTACAACGGGGACACCGGGGGAAACAGGGGGATGTAAATGACGACCGGGACACCGGGACAGGGAATGGTCGATTAGCAATCACCATCAACAAAGCTCAAGGGCAATCATTAGAATCATGAGGTATAGATCTGAATACAGATTGTTTTCCCATGGACCATTATATGTTGCATGTTCAAGAGTCGGTAAACCTGACAATCTATTTATATGCAAAGACAATGGGACAGCAAAGAATGTTGTATATTCGCAAGTTTTACGTAGTTAAAACCATATATATATATATCTATCTATATTCACAGGTGGGACATAGGGACACAACTACAATGGCGCGTAACTATTATGGCGCGTAACGACTTACGCGCGCGGGGGGGCTTGGGGGGGGCGCGAAGCGCCCCCACCAACTAGGTGTTGGGGTGGCGCGAAGCGCCACCCCAACAGCTAGTATATATATATATATATATATATATATATATGTGTGTATATGTATGTGTGTTTTTTTATGTGTTTGTGCTGTTGCATTGGTGATTTCTCTTTTCATAATATATATATATTATTATATATATATATAATATATATATATCTATATTTACAGGTGGGACACAGAGACACAATAGGGAATATAAATGACGACCGGGACACTCAAAGAGAAAGCGACCGGGACACAAGGAATGTTCGATTAGCAATCAGGGACACAGGGAAACAACAACAACGGGGACGCCGGGGGCACAGGGGGATATATAAATGACGACGGGGACACAGGGAATGTTCGACTAGCAATCACCATCAACAAAGCTCAATGGCAATCATTAGAATAATAAGGTATAGATCTGAATACAGATTGTTTTTCCCATAGACAATTACATGTTGCATGTTCAAGAGTCGGTAAACCTGACAATCTATTTATATGCCCAGACAATTGGACAGCCAAGAATGTTGAATATTCGCAAGTTTTACGTAGTTAAAAATACAATTATATCTATCTATATCCACAGGTGGGACACAGGGACACAACTACAATGGCGTGTAACCAATATGACGCGCAATGACTTAGGTGCTCGGGGGGGGGGGGCTGTGGGGGGCGCGAAGCACCCCCACCAACTAGGTGTTGGGGTGGCGCGAAGTGCCACCCCAACAGCTAGTATATAATATAAGCTTATATGCTAACGATGGGCTGCTAGCGTAACTTATAGCCATTCCCCCCAGGGCTGAGGAGATTCAAACCCGGATCCGTAGCAGTTTGACATTTGGATGATTTTGAACAAAAGATTTGACACCTCCGATAGCCCTCCGATCAATTTTGACTATTAAAAAGGGAAACAAAACTTTCAATTTCCAATCAAATGAGACATCTCTGAAGTTTACACGAGCACCCCTCTCATTGGAACCATATATGCCCCCGGGGCATAACTTACAACACTTGCCCTCGGGCCCCAGGGGTTTGTGTTGACACCAGAGTTTTTTTATTTCATATTTGAACTATTTAAAATAATGGCTATCTCAAAATTTTATCGGATGGGTTTTGGGAAAAAGGGCATGGGGGCTAGCTGCCCTTAGTTCTTTTGATTCTTAAAAAGAAATCTACAACTTTCAATTTCCAAATTACTGAGCCTTTTCTGAAGTTTATTCGATAATCCGTTATATAAGAACCATATATACCCAACTTACAACGACTGTCCCAGAACCCGGGGGGGATTGGTGGTCTCTTCGATCTCTTTTAATTCTTAAAGTGATCAAGAATTATCCCTTTCCAAACAAATTAGCCCTCTCTGAAGTATATACAAGCATCCTTTCCATAGGAATAGCATATAACCACCGGACATAACTTACAACGCCTGCCCCCAGGCCCTGGGGGGCTGTGTCGACACAGGAAATTTTTATCTGCTCTTGAACTATTTTTAACAAAACTACTATCTCAAAATTTTTTATCTTACACTTTTGGGTGGGAAAAGGCGTGGGGAGGGGGAGGCTATCTGCAATCCAATCACCTTTTACTCTTAAAAAGTGATCTACAACTTTCAATGTCCAATCAAATGAGCCCTCTTTGAGGTTTACACGAGCATCCTTTCCATAAGAACCATATATGCCCCACGGCATAACTTACAACACTGGTCTGCGGGCCCTTGGGGGCTGTGTTGACACTGGAGATTTTGTTATCTGAACTTTGTACTATTTTCAACAAAATTTTTATCGCAAAATTTTCATTTGATATATTTGGAGAAAAAAGGGTGGGAAGAGCTAACTGCTTTCTGATCACTATTGACTTATAAAAAGTGAACTAGAACTTTCAATTTCCAATATTTGGCCCTCTTTGAAGTTTATACGTGCATCCCTATTATAAGGACCTTATATGCCCAAGGGCATAACTTACACTGTCTACCCCTGGCTCTGGTGGTTTTTGTCGACATCAGAGTTTAAATTCTCAAAAGGCTTTCCTAAACGTTCACATCCTTCCTCATTATACTGACTCTTAATTGAACATAAATGATGTTTATGACATAGCTGCATCAGAATTTTAATAAAGAATCTACAATAGTCCGAAAGTATCCTTTCAGGCTCCGTCCAAAAAAGTAAAGTTTGAAAAATTTCTTGAAAAAAGATCCTTATTATAAACAAAATTCAAAATTGGTTTAGAATTCACTTAAAATTCTAGAAATCCTGGAAAGAATACTTTTCCAGAAAGAAAGGAAACATACAACGAAATAAAGAGGGAAAAAAGCAAGGAGAGAAAATAACCTTCTAAAAAAACAGAGACACACAAAAAGAAAAGATACATATAAACTAGTTTTCATTTTATCTTTTTCCTTATCATGTATCAAGAAAACTAAAGAAAAAGGAAAAAAGAGAAGCCATGAAAGGTAAACCAAAGAATATAACTTGTAGAAGTAACAAATAAATGAGGAAGTTGCAGTGTTTGTTCTACGTAACAGTAAATTTGTTGCCCAAAAAAGCCTAAGGACACTTTGCGACAGACACGGGGAGAGAGTTAGTTTGTATTTGGCTTACATATATTTGTGATGCCGGTGACGCTGCTCCCGCTAGAAATCCACATATAAAGCGTCCGGTGATTATCATTATTCGATTAACAGCGAAACCAGTAAGCAAATAGCTTCCAATATAAAGGGGCGATAGAGCCATAACCGTCCCACGCCTTCCCAATGAATTAATCAGCATTCCAACGCAAAGTGCACCAAGAAACGAACCTGCTGGATTAATGCTCACTAAAAAAATTAAAAGAAGAAAGGAAAAAGCAAAAAAAACATCATCATGATAGCTAGTTATAGGATCGAATAAAAGAAACACAAAATTTTGGAGAAATCCCGGTTCGTAACGTGCACTGTACTCACTACTTAATGCTCTAATTGACATTTTGGCTACACCCATTTAATTCAACAATCGTCTGGGCAAAATTGATCTCAAAGAAAATGCATCGACACATACTATTTCCACTTGTTATTTATTCATTCTGCTAATATCTTCAATATTTTGATGGAAAACAGTTTTTTTTACAGAAAATATGAGAGCCAGATGTTTTTTTAAGGCTCTTTTTTCTTGAAAAACTGATTTCATTTATTTTTGTCAAGCGACCTTACAACATTGATAAGAATATCATTGGAGTCTAATTATATAAATTTTGTTTTCTAAACAGCACGATTTAATGTTGATGTTTTAAAACTGTATTGTTTTCTGTAAAGTCAATATGATGATTTTCAGAAACCTGATTTTTGAAGGCTAGTCAACCTGACCAAAACAATTCATACCTTTGCAGATAAAAGGCCCAAATTGTATGACCTTAAAACTAAAACTAAAACGCTCTTAGAACTAAATTGAGTCCTTTATAATTGCCTTAGTCATTTTGATGAACCAAGTTTATGGATTATTTAACTGTTATAGATGTGAGTAATAAGAGTACCCCTATTCAATAAATGAAAATTGATTCCTTACCTATGACACTGAGTTCCAATCTTGACAAAGTAAAGCGTACATTGAGGTATAAGACCAATAAAATCATAAAAGTTTAGTTCACTATCATAGATAGATAGATATTTAACAAAAGCCAGTTAGAGGCCATAGCAAAAAGAACAAGTAATGCAAAATAATACCACATGATGCTAAATCACATAACGGGGTACACAAAAATAAACTATGACAAAGCATAACAATTGCAAAAATAACATAAAACTAAATTAAGTTCTTTATCCAGAAAACTATTTTTTATTAGCTTTCTGAGTTTTGCCTTAATCACTTTGAAGGACCAAGTTTATGGATTCATATTAGTTTCGCTCAACGGAAAGTAGAGAACGACTTTAAAACTTAAAGCAAATAGATACAAGTTTGTGGATAAGGAGGCTAGCCCCTCCTTTAGACATCACTCTTTATGCTAAAGTTTTATAGCCAATAGCTAATCTGAAAACAAAGATTTAATCCGACAGAGAATAGAAAACGAGTATCAAAACATACTTCTCAAAGAGTAGGATAAGATAAGCCTCTCAGTTTTGCATGCTCACCTGAAAGACTGCGTTTCTTATTTGAGCACTCGAGAATGACTGTTTTCTGTGAACATGAAAAAAAAAGAAAACATATACCAAGGTCCCTAAAAGCCCTAAAAACAGAATGATTTTTGCTCTCTGTAGTAAGTGTATGGCTGGGGGTAGATGAATGATTAAAATTAGAACTTTAGCGGCAAAATACTGGCCTTAGATTATTCAGATGGGGAAGAGAGTAGTGCTAGGTTTGAGCTCTGCCGGCCGTTGTAACTAATGCTGGTTAAATTCTCAAAGTGCGGTCACCTAATTTTATACTGTTGCATTTTCACAAGCATATAAGCGAATATAGTTTCCATGGGCGTTCATAATGGGGGATAAGGAGTGACAGGGGGTTCATAATGGTGACTCCTGGCTTAATGGCACTGCCTCATACTTGTTTATTTGTGCTTTGATATTCCTATTATAGAGCATTGGAAGTGCCGATTAGACCAGTTAAGTCCCCCCTAAATTCAGGTTATGGGCGCTCATGATATTGTCCCATAGTTTTAATCGAGCCATAGTGGAAACAAAAATCAAGTAATACAGAAGACTAAAAAGAAAGAAAGAAAGAAGAAAAAACTAGACCCAACTCGAATAGAGTTACTTGCTTGGTTATTGTATAATCGGTTATTTGTTTGAAAAAAAAAGTAATGTAGTATTGAGGGGTTTTCAGATCCTGTGAGCCAGATTTAAAAACCACAAGGGTATTCTCCAAGAAACACATGTGGTTGTTACGGCATAGTTTTGGCAGATGTTGTTGTTTACTTATGGGAAGTTAAATAAGATGACTTAGGTTTTATGAAAATTGAAATGTTTAAAACCCTATGAGCAATGTGGGAAAAAATATTCAGGGCATTTTCGAAGACACTGGTTTGGGGAACCTCCAGATGTGAAAAATTATCTTAGTACCCCTCACCACCCTCCTGATATTACCGATATTTGCTTTATTAATAAACACAATTACAACTCTTTAGATTTTACATCTACTGCACTGATGGAAAAACATTTGTTTTTGTTGGTGTGCAGTAGTAAAATTTAACCCTTTTATAAACACAGCGAAAAATAGCCTAGTAAATAATTAACAAAAGAAGAAAAAAACACACCAAAAAAGAAAAAAGATTAATCTCCTCTATTCCCTCGAAAATAAACATATACCTCCCAACAGCCCTACTCTCTCATTACCACTCATCCACACACTCCTCCTTACCACCCATTAACCCACTCCTCCCTACCACCCCGAAACAACCAGACCTCCCTACCACCTCTTATCTCCTCAAAAATAAATACAATTTCAACTATTCTTTTTTATATGTCCTTTAAAAATTTCCTGAAGACAATAGTCTAATGGTTACTTATTTAAATTTAAATATGGGTGACCTAGTTATGAGAGTTAGCAACACTTTTTTTGGTAGGGATCAGGCAAGGGTTTGCTTATGCACACGGTTTTACGCTTCACTGCACAAAATTGTCATTGATACATGTGACAAGACAGGTTGTCCTATTACGTGGCCTACACAAGATTTGGTTGATGATCTTACCGGGTAGTGGATTGGGTAGTTTCTTTGTTTCTCCAAGGTATATATTTTTTATTTTTTTACGCCTTGATGATGTTGACGCGTGTAGAATGCATATGTTAGGCCAGGAGGATTGAAAAAATCAATATTCTTCGCTGTTTGAAAGATACATAGCCAATAGCCCGTCTTTACAGTCGACGGGCTACTATTCGCAATGCTAATGGTATCGCTAGCGTTATGAATATGTTCAAGGAAATCTGAGGGTATCAAGTAAGTTTTGTATTTGGACATGCACGGATCCAAGTTTTATTTTTGTTCGATTTTGATTCGTTTGAGTTCGTTTGATTTTTGTCCATGGTGCCAAGTCTGATAGAACACTACCATTGGGAGGTAATTCCCAATAGGTTTCAAATGGATTTGGTGACATTAATGCTATACTCTGTTTTAATGGCTCGGCAGAGGTACACTCTAAACGTTCAATACCCGTTTGTATAATACTTGTATATCTATTACCAGACAAGTCCAATACATTGATACCGTGACTTTTTGCAAACATTGTATTGGTTATACTATTTTCAAATGGTTGTGAATCTTGATCTAGGGATTGCATTGGCGATTCATATAGAGTCTCATATAATTTATCAAAGGATAAATTACAGAGATAACGTCCCTTTACTTTACAGCCAAAAGAGGAAAGTTCAAACGTTTCAAATTTGTGTAGAAAACTTGTCAATGATCCTAGAACTGTAGCACTGTTTTCAAACGTCAAAGATGGTTCTGAGTGAATTACATCATTGATAAATGTAGAGTCGGTTTAGGTGCGTGAACCATGTAGTTGATGTGTGATTGTTTGAAGAACAAGTAGTTTGATATTATTTCAAATGGCTCTTTACTTTTCGATTGCCAAAGTAACAGAACTCATACCCTGTTGTTTTCATACATGAAGTTTTGCTGAAGTGAGAGAGATTCTGGTGTCAGGCGCATCGGCAAGTACCTTTTGAAAAATAAAATTGAACGGGAAAAGTTGTAACTTTATGTCTATCTTAACATTGGAAGGCAACTATTTGGCTATATTAAACATTAAATAATTTATCTTCCCAACTAAGTGTAAAACACTACTTGTCACCTCTCTAAGTGTATCGGTAGAGTAAGTGTTCGTTTTATATTCATATCCAACGGCTAAACGGCTCAATTTCTTATAGGACATTGGATTCATAAACATGCATTGTATGTAGCTAGCATGGTTTTAAAGATTGTTACTTGTGCTCACCGCATTCCCCCTCTCATTGTAGTTATCTAACTGACTTACAATAATGTGAATCCATTCCAAAATCAAACACTCAACATTATATAAGTCTGAGTGAAGCGTTTGCAAACAATGCGAATAAAAATAGCCCAAATTTTGTTTGAATAATTTTTTTTTTAGATGGATGCCTTAATACTATCTCTCCCACCCCACTCCGGAATCTATTTTTCAACAAGGCTTCAAATCTTGCCCAAATAAGAGTACATTACGTCTCAAGAATTCGAAAATACTACCCGCCACAAGTGAGTTGTATGGGTCTCCAAACCTAAATATATATATATATATATATATATATATATATATATATATATATATATATATATATATATATATATATATATATATATATATATATATATATATATATATATTGCGCAGGGCAGAATTCGACAAGTAAAACCATGGTAATACAGTGGGAGCTATGGGATTCTCATATCCCATACCACTACCACATTGGCACACTACTACCTGCTCCCCCTACACTTCAAGGTCACTGCAGGGCGCTATCCGATCTGCTACTTGTCTTCCAATGGTATTTGGGGTTAATTTTTCTAGCAGCCGATCCAAAAATTTAGAATCAAGACCGAGTCTCCTCAAAACGACGTTAAAGTAACGTTGACGGGGCGAGTTGTAGTACCAGCAGTCACTCACCAAACCAATCCTCAAACAGGCTATCGAAACAATCTAGTTTGCCATTATTACTCTTTCCTCGGACGATATATCAGCAGGAACCTAAAAATATTATCAGGAACTTATTTTCTTTTAGAAACAGTTATGATACTAATCTGAAAAAGAATGAATTATTTTCATCGTGTTTTTAGCGGTTTTGAAAAGCCGTTTTTTAAGGCCAGGACCCTCAAGCGCCCCTTTTTTACTAGAACTATCGAGCAGGAGAACTCCGATTGTCTAGTTATTTTCCTTTGAAATTGTTTGGTTTTGATCTGAACAAGAATATATTATTTTAGCATTGTTGAAATGTCTGTTTTCTTAGGGGCACGGCCCTCAAACCCCCTACCCCAAGAACTGTCAAATAGGGGGCTTCAATAGTCCTACTTATTTCCCCCTTTGAAATAATTTTGGTTTTAATCTGAAAAGAATATGTTATTTTGGCAGTGTTAAAAAGCCTAAAATTATTTTTAGGAGGGGCACTGGCCCCAGAAGTATCGAAAAAAGTCGTCTGACATTATGCTGAGTAGCCTATAACTTTACTTTTATGAGGTGTAGTGGCCCCCATCAGCATCGAACAAGGTCCCCCGATATCATGGCCAATATTCTATAACTTTATTTTTAGAAGGGGCAGACCTCTCGAACAAAAGTTGCCCAGGATCAGGTTCAATAGCCGGTAACTTTATTTCTTTGGATGTGCAGAGCTCTCGAACAAGAGCCTTCTCACCCGATACCCTATTATCTAGTTAAATTTTTTTAATTCGTTTTCAGAATCCTGCCATGCGTAGAAATTAAAACGTTAAGTCTTTGTCAATAAGACACTGTTCACCTATAATAAGCCGTTGAACCTCTCCTTTACTTCTGAAAAATATCAAAGGGGAAATCCAATTATGACTCTCAATAACTGCCATTTTTCTTACCAGAGGGATGCTATTATTGTCATCCATTATTACAGTAGCAACTGAAGATCCAGTCTCCACGCTTGGCATGCTGGGACCAGGTTTTGAGGGCTCCATATTTTCACCTTGCATGTTGTGTTCTGTATTGTCATTGCTTATTCTCGGGTTCTTAGCGGAAGAACCACTTCTTGACTAGGGTTCTCCTGAAATAAAGAATAAAATGTTTTAGTTTTCGAATAATTGAGGTTTAAGTTTCATAGTTTCAACATGAACTGGGTCCCACTTGATTTTGACTCGAATAACTTACCCGGTGTCAAAAAGGCTACTTGCTTTCCCCTATTTTCTTTATCACTGTCAGAAACCTTCCTTCTCCAACTTATATTGTCAGTTTTAATGTGCATATCACGAATCATAATAACCATGATTACTCTAGAGGCAATGCGCACACATAGGCAAAAAATATGTTAATGACAATATTGGAGCAAACATAGTGATGAAAAATTGATTATTATACTCTCCATATATCCATGCAATGAAAAAGAAGGAAGTGGTTCTAGTTGTTAATTTCGTATATAACATCCTATCAGCTTCAATTTAACTATACTCACCATTTTGTTTTTTTCAGGGGAATTTTTAATGGGTAGGGGTTACCGCCATCCCTTAGTATACTTAGAATATAAGTTCTTACCTGGGGGTTTGCTAAAATCAAATCCTTTTTAAAATTTCTTCTTTAACTGTTTACCTTGAAAACTGTACTGTTGACTTCTTACGCTTGTATGCAGATTTTATACCCTAGACAAGCAAAGGAATTACTCTTTCCACTACCTGTCAAACGGATAAAAAAAAACTCTTCATAAGCCAAGTAACGGGAAATATCCGGTTTTTATGTGTTACAAATTTTAGAACCAAAACAAGTTTTGTGTTGGTCACGTAACAGAAAAACCTTTGTGCTTAGGTTACAAAGACTTCTTGGACCAAAACAAACTCTTGTTTAGGCCATGAAACGGAAAAAACCTTTGTGCTCAGGTTACAAAGGCTTTTTTAGCCGAAAAATATCTTGTTTAGGTCAAGTAACGGGAAAGCATTTTTGTGCTCGGGTTAAGAAGGTTTTTGGAAGCAAAATAAGTCTTGCATAAGCCCTACCAAAACAAATGACGTTGAACCTCAAAACTAGGTCATCTACATTTAAATTTACGTATCTAAAAATTAGACTAACGTTTTGATGGGGTACTAAGATCATTTTTTCACATGACGGGCTTCCCAACTTGACCAGCGTCTTTGAGAATGCCCTGAAGGTATTTTCAACCTGGCTCATAGGATTTTAAACATTTAAATTTACATTAAGCCTGCGTCATTCTCATTTAAATTTGCATAAGTAAACATTAACACGTACTAAACTATGAAGCAAAAACCACCTGTTTGTCTCGAAGAATGCCCTTATGTATTTTCCTACCTAGCTTAGACTATGTGAGACCCCCTCTCTAGCTATGGCAATATATGAATGTATTCATGTTTATACATTTACACAATGTATGAATAAGTGAAACCTAAACCAATCCAAAATTAAAATGAATAAGGGAGTGAACCTTGAAACAGACTAAAATTTCAACAAACGAGAGTGGGGCTACACTCCTCTCCCCCCGCAAAGCCCCTGATAACCAAAGGGTCATTTTTGTTTTTTTTACTAAACTTTTTTTTAGTATAACTTTGAAAAATTGGAAATTGTTAAAATTCCCACAAACTTTTATTTCATGTATGGCTGGATCTTCAACAGTCAGTTTAGTGCCGTTAGCATGATATGAAATAAATTCTTCCAAGTACTTATTAGTTTTAAATACATTTCTTCAAAAAATGTAAAGCAGATTAGTTTAGCTTTTCGACCGATTGAAAATCGAACTAACTGTTTTTGGGCAATATTTTTTGAAATCAGTTTTTTCAAGCTTTGTTTTGGATCCCTTTGGCCAAGGAATCTGCAGGTATAAGTTTCAAGCCTTTCAGGAAAAAATTGGGCCTTTTCAGATGATCCAAATTTTTTTGCATTGGTTCCACATTGGCCCAACCACTGTAAGATACATGTTCAATGCTGATTAGAATAAAAATGTTGTCTCTCCCGCTTCGGGGGCCTGTACCACCAACCTGAGTTTTTTTCGCATCATATCCAGAATAAAACAATTACAAGGAACCCCTTTAACCTTGTTCTTAGGCCCGCTAACACCTATTGCCTCCTCAACAGTAACCTTAGTTCCGGTTATATCAATAAATGTCAACCATACTGACAATTATTTCCTTATGGAAAACCAATCTTAATTACTTATTATATCAAGGTCCGTTTCACTTAAATTAAATTTCAGTTCTTTCTTGAGACTTGGGATTGCCGGAGAAGACCACGCTTGGTCAAAACCAAGGCAGAACATCGCGAGACCAACGGCCAAGGCTGGATATACCTGCAATAAACAAAATCACATTAATGTAAGTTAGCGCATTATGTTAAATAAACAGAAATACCTTAATTCTTTTATTGTTTTAAAGATTCAGGCAGGAGTTTACACAGTATTTAATTTTGTGAGAGAGGTTTCCACATTTTCTTTTCTGGGGGAACCAAGCTGCACAGAATCCTAGGGAATAAAAAATTATAATAAAAATGTTTGAAGCATGGGGAAACCTGAATATGTCGAGGAAAGGAGGGGATAGGAAAGGCATAAAAGCCTCAAACTGTTAAAGTGCGAAAATATAAAACAATCCGATAATACACAGAAAACAGAGGATAATGAAGAATTTGTTAAGGCAGTGAATAACAATGTTGTATATATATATATATATTTATATAAATATATATCTATATATATATAAAAATAAGTTGTCTGTCTGTGTGTCTGTCTGTCAGGTGACGTCATGTTTCTGTGTCGGCTGACGTCATGAAGTTAGTTGTCGTCATTTTTGCAATGACGGTGACGTCATTAAAGATATTTAAGACATATATGTTCACGTAGAAATCTATTAATGTTTAGCTTTAAAATGACTGATGAACTTACAATGGCAAAAGCCGATGAAGATGCTCAAAGAGTCTATGCCAAAAAACTTGCTGCTGATAGAGAAAGTCAGAAAAGAAAGCGTGCCGAGGAATCAAAAGAACAGCAAGGAAACAGGCTTGAGGCTGATAGAGAAAGAAAGAACAGAAAGCGTGCCGAGGAATCAAAAGAACGGCAAGGAAACAGGCTTGAGGCTGATAGAGAAAGAAAGAACAGAAAGCGTGCCGAGGAACTACCAGAGCAACGCGAAAGCAGACTTGCTGCTAAAAGAGAAAGTGAAAAAAGAAGGCGTGCCAAGGAATCACAAGAACAGCAAGAAATCAGGCTTGCTGCTGATAGAGAAAGTAAGAAAAGAAAGTGTGCCGAGGAATCACAAGAAGAGCAAGAAATCAGGCTTGCTGCTGATAGAGAAAGTAAGAAAAGAAAGCGTGCCGAGGAATCAGAGCAACCTGAAAGTTATCGCCTGAAATTCAGATACAGCTCAGTCGATGATTATAGATTGAGTAGATGTGTTCAAATCGGGACAATGTCTAAAATTTGTCCCTATTGCAAGGCCTTGAAATTCAATGGTGAAACAATGGGAATGTGTTGCGCCTCAGGAAAAGTTAAACTTCTCTATTGGCTGCACCACCAGAGCCATTGAAGACTTTCCTTACTGGAACTACGTCAGAATCTAAGCGTTTTTTGTCACAAATCAGAAAATACAACTCATGTTTCCCAATGACGTCGTATGGAGCCCAAATCGAAAATCCAGATCAATTTATGTCTACTTTCAAAGTAAAAGGGCAAATTTATCATAGAGCAGGGTCACTTCTACCATTCTCAGGCGAGAATCATAAATTTTTAAAATTGTACTTCATCAGTGATAGAAATTCTGAATTGAATGCACGTTGCGAAATTTCTCCCAACGTTGAAAGGACAATCGTTTCCCAATTGCAACATCTTTTCCACGAAAATAATAATTTAGTGCGTCTGTTCAAAACAGCCATCGATTTGATGCCTACTGATACGCATAAAATTGTTATTTCCGCTGACAAAACGCCTCCTGGCCAACATGTGCGTAGATACAATGCTCCAACTATCGACGAAGTGGCAATCGTTATGGTCGGTGATCAGTTTTTACCTCGAGATATTATTCTTCATAAGCGAAACGCTCAGTTGTTAAGAATTGCTGAAACTCATCGATGCTACGATGCCCTACAATATCCTATCATTTTTTGGGATGGAGCCGACAGCTATCACTTTAATATTAAGTTGATGAATCCAGCCACTAACAAAGAAATGAATAAGAAATGCAGTGCAATGCATTATTATTCCTATAGACTAATGATTCGGCAGGATGAAGAAAATTATATTTTAAAATACCGTGAATTGTTTCACCAATTTGTCGTTGATATGTATGCTAAAATTGAATCAGAACGTTTGCTATATATCCGCCTGAATCAGACCAAGCTCCGCTCTGAATAATACGCTCATTTGCGAGATGCAGTTATAAATGACGGTAATACCACAAACGTTGGAAGATTAAAAATTTTACCTTCGTCATATGCTGGCAGTCCCCGTCATATGCATGAATATGCCCAAGATGCTATTGCGTATGTTCGTCTCTATGGTCGTCCAGATTTATTTATTACATTTACATGTAATCAATCTTGGGACGAGATACTGCAGCTTTTACTTCAAGGACAATCGGCGGTTCATAGGCATGACATACGGCCCGTGTCTTCCGAAAAAAGTTGAAATCACTGATAAACTATATAGTAAAACTTGAAGTGTTTGGGTCAGTGCGATGCTGGATGTACTCAGTGGAATGGCAAAAACGAGGTTTGCCACACGCACATATACTAATCTGGCTAGATAAAAAAATTAATTGGAACGAAATTGATGATGTGATTTCCGCTGAAATACCTGATAAAAATGTCGATAATGGGTTACATGATATTATTGTAAAAAATATGATACATGGACCTTGCGGTGCACTGAACAAAAATTCACCATGCAATGCCAAAGGAAGGTGCACAAAGCAATATCCTCGACTTTTAGTATCAAACACAATTACTGGCAATGATGGTTACCCACAATATAAAAGAAGATCTACTGAAGATGGCGGTAAAACAGCAATAATAAAGAAGCGTAACGGTACCACCATCGAAGTAGATAACCAGTGGGTTGTTCCATATTCCCCATTATTATCAAAAACATTTAATGCACACATAAACGTTGAATACTGTAACTCCGTAAAGGCAATCAAATACATATGTAAATACGTCAACAAAGGCAGTGACATGGCAGATTTTGGCTTGCAGCCCGAAATCAAAGATTTCGACGAAATCGTACAATATCAGGCTGGAAGATACATAAGCAGTAATGAAGCTGTTTGGCGAATTCTTTCATTTCCGATACATGAACGTAGTCCAGCTGTTGTTCACTTAGCGATACATTTACAGAATGGTCAACGTGTTTATTTCACGGAAACCAACGTGCAACAAAGAGCCCTGAATCCACCGGATACAATATTAACAGCTTTTTTTTCGCTTTGCAAAAATGATTCTTTTGCAAAAAAACTGCTGTATACTGAAGTGCCTTCGTATTACACGTGGAATACTAAAAATAAAGTATTTGAACATCGAAAACAGGGTAAGTCAGTCGATGGCCAACCTACCATCTTCAAAGATACCACGATAGGAAGACTCTACACCGTTCACCCCAATCAACATGAATGCTTCTTTCTACGCCTGCTTTTGGTGAATGTACCCGGTCCGAAATCCTTTGAGTATTTGAGAACTGTAAACGGTACTATACATGACACTTACCGTAGTGCATGCCAAGCTCTGAATTTATTGGAGAATGACCAACGCTGGGATAACTGCATCAATGACGCGTGCGAAACGTCAACCCCAAGTCAAATTCGTGCATTGTTTGGCATCATTTTAACAACTTGCTCTCCATCAGCTCCTACAGAGTTATGGGAAAAATATAAGTCAAAAATGTCCGAAGATATACTCCATCGAAAACAGTTAGAGACGTCAGATATGAGTTTTGATTTTACATCAGAAATTTGTAACTACACTTTGGTTATTATAGAAGATTTGTGTGTACGTATTGCAAACAAACCTCTTCAGGATTTGGGAATGCCTTCACCTAACCGTATCGCTGCTGTTTCGACATGTGTAGAATTGGATCGTGAACAAAGTTACAGTACGAGTGATCTATTGTCGTATATACAAAATAACATTTCCAAGTTAACGTCGGAACAAAAAGACATTTATGATACGATAATGCATTGTGTCGATAACAACGTTGGAGAAATTTTCTTTTGGATGCGCCAGGAGATACTGGTAAAACGTTTGTGATAAAACTGATTCTGGCATCATTTCGATCAAAAAATGACATAGCATTGGCAATTGCGTCGTCCGGAATAGCCGCAACATTGCTGCCTGGTGGAAGAACTGCTCATTCCGCTTTAAAATTGCCTCTGAATTTGCATTCTACAGAAACTCCCACGTGCAATATTTCCAAATCATCTGGGATGGGTGAAGTATTGCAGCAATGCAAACTTATTATTTGGGATGAGTGCACAATGGCACACAAAAAATCGATCGAGGATCTGGATCAATGCTTGAAAGATTTAAGAGGGAATTCGAAACCCTTTGGCAGCACATTAATATTGCTTGCGGGAGATTTCAGGCAAAAATTACCTATAATACCTAGATCAACTCCTGCAGACGAAATGAATGCTTGCCTGAAAAATTATAATTTATGGGTACACGTAAAAATGTTAAAATTAACTACAAATAAGCGTGTCCGATTGCAAAACGATGACTCTGATCAAACATTTTCAGATCAATTGGTGGCAATTGGAAACGGATAGCTCCCAGTAGACTCAATTTCAGGATGTATACAACTACCTGCTGATTTCTGTAATTTAGTGACGTCCAAAAATGAATTGATTGAAAAAGTATTTCCGAATATTCTAAAAAATTATAAAAATAATAAATGGCTAAGTGAAAGAGCGATTCTAGCACCCAAAAATATAGACGTCCACGAAATCAACAATATTGTTTTGACCAAGATTCGAGACCAGGCAGTTCTTTACAAGTCAGTCGACACAGTTTTGGAACCAAATGAAGCGGTTAATTATCCATCTGAAATTTTAAATTCCATATATCTTTCAGGGTTTCCACCACACGTGCTGAAACTTAAAATAGGCGTACCAATAAAACTTTTAAGAAATATCAACCCACCAAAGCTTTGCAATGGCACGCGACTTGCCGTAAAAAAAAAACAATGGAAAACCTAATAGAGGCCACAATCTTGACAGGGCCTTTTGAGGGTGAGGCTGTTCTTATTCCTCGCATTCCCATGATTCCAACGGATCTGCCTCTTCAATTTAAAAGATTGCAATTCCCGATTCGATTAGCATTTGCAATCACCATTAACAAAGCTCAAGGTCAATCATTAGAAAAATGTTGTATAGCTCTTAATACTGATTGTTTTTCCCATGGACAATTGTATGTTGCATGTTCGAGGGTCGGTAAACCTGACAATCTATTTATATGCAGCGACAATTGGACAGCGAAGAATGTTGTATATTCGCAAGTTCTACGCAGTTAATTTGTATTGTATCCATCTATCTATCTATCTATATAAAAACGAGTAGTGTGTATGCATGTTTGTTTGTTTGTAAAAAGAGCGTTTGCATATGACGTCATTATTAGTACATACGGCTTTGTATATGCACAGACAATGGGAAAGCCAAGAATGTTGTATATTCGCAATTTTTACGTAGTTTGAAACACATATAAATCTATCTATATTCACAGGTGGGACACAGGGACACAACTACAATGGCGCGTAACTAATATGGCGCGTAACGACTTACGCGCGCGGGGGGGCTTGGGGGGGGCGCGAAACGCCCCACCAACTAGGTGTTGGGGTGGCGCAAAGCGCCACCCCAACAGCTAGTATATATATATATATATATATATATATATATATATATATATATATATATATATATATATATACTAGCTGTTGGGGTGGGGCTTCGCGCCACCCCAACACCTAGTTGGTGGGGGCGCTTCGCGCCCCCCCCCCAGGCGCGTAAGTCGTTACGCGCCATATTAGTTACGTGCCATTGTAGTTGTGTCCCTATGTCCCACCTGTGAATATAGGTATATATATATATATATATATATATATATATATATATATATATATATATATATATATATATATATATATGTTTTTAACTACGTAAAACTTTCGAATATACAACATTCTTTACTGTCCCATTGTCTGTGCATATAAATAGATTGTCAGGTTTACCGACTCTTGAACATGCAACATATAATGGTCCATGGGAAAACAATCCGTATTCAGATCTATACCTCATGATTCTAATAATTGCCCTTGAGCTTTGTTGATGGTGATTGCTAATCGACCATTCCCTGAGTCGCCATCGTCATTTATATATCCCCCTGTGCACCCCGGCGTCCCATTTGTAGTTATGTCCCTGTGTCCCGGTCGTCATTTATATTCCCTGTGTCCCGGTCGTCATTTGTGTCCCGGTGTCCCAGTCTGTTATTTCTCTTTGAGCGTCCCGGGCGTCATTTATATTCCTTGTGTCCCGGTGTCCCGGTCGTCATTTATATCCCCCTGTGCCCCCGGCGTCCCCGTTGTAGTTGTGTCATTTATATTCCCTGTGTCCCGGTTGTCATCCCGGTATACATTCGTTTTTGAATTGGTATATGATGAAATAAATTTTTAATTTTTTCCCTTTTTTTCCTTTTAGTTTTTTTTTATTGGTTTTGACCTTTTTTTAGGTTTTTTAGTTTTTTTCTTTTTTCTTTTTAGTTTTTTTGAAGTTTTTATCTTTTTAGTTTTTTTTTTTTATTTATATTTTTTTAGTTTTTTTTTTCTCCTTTATTTTTCAGTTTTTTTCCTTTTTTTAGTTTTTTTTTCTTTTTTAGTTCTTTTAGTTTTTACCTTTTTTAGTTTTTTTTAGTTTTTTAGATGAAATTTTTTTTTAGTTTTTTACCTTTTTTTCTTTTTACTTTTTTATTGGTTTTTACCTTTTTTAGTTTTTTAGATGAAAATTTTTTTTAGTTTTTTACCTTTTTTTCTTTTTACTTTTTTTTTAGTTTTTATCTTTTTTATTTTTTTTTAATTTTTATTCTTAATTCTATTAGTTTTCTTTTTCTCTTCTATTTTTCAGTTTTTTCCTTTTTTTAGTTTTTTTTTAGTTTTTAGTTTTTTAAGTTTTTTTCCTTTTTTTAGTTTCTTTAGTTTTTTTTAGTTTTTCGGCTTTTTTATTTTTTTTATTAGTTTTTAGTTTTTTTTTGTAGTTTTTGCCTTTTTTTAGTTTTTTCAGTTTTTTTTTAGTTTTTAGTTTTTTACCTTTTTTAGCCTAACCAGGATTTGAACCTGGGACCTTCATTCTCCGTTCTGACACCCTCTCTCACCGAGTGACTACTCCAGCATGTTCATTTTGGTGTTTTAAATGGTATATTATTAACCAAATTAATGTGTTTTACAACATACTAAGTATCGTCATAACAAAAATGACGACAACTAATTTCATGACGTCAGCCGAAACATGACGTCACCTGATCCACGATCCACAGATCCACAGACAACTTATTTTTATATATATAGATATATATATATATTGTGATTCCTCGGCACGCTTTCTCTTCTAACTTTCTCTATCAGCCCCAAGCCTGTTTTCTTGCTGTTCTTGTGATTCTTCGGCACGCTTTCTTTTCTTACTTTCTCTATCAGCCGCAAGTTTTTTGGCATAGACTCTTTGAGCAGCTTCCTCAGCTGTTGCCATTGTAGGTTCTTCAGTCATTTTACAATTAAACATTTTTCCGTCCACGATCTTCTTATAATTAAAAATTTGTCTTTTGAAAAGCTTCCTCGGCTGTTGCCATTGTAGGTTCTTCAGTCATTTTACAATTAAACATTTTTCTGTCCACGATCTTCTTACAATTAAAACTTTGTCTTTGAACGATTTTCTTAAATGCTTTTAATGACGTCATTGTCATAACAAACATGACGACAACTAACATCATGACGACATGATGACATGATGTCACTCGACAGACCCACAAACAACTTATTTATCTATTTATATAAAAACTAGCTGTTGGGGTGGCGCTTCGCGCCACCCAAAGCCCCCCCGCGCGTGTAAGTCGTTACGCGCCATATTAGTTACGCGCCATTGTATTTGTTTCCCTGTGTCCCACCTGTGAATATAGATAGATTTATATATGTGTTTCAAACTACGTAAAAATTGCGAATATACAACATTCTTGGCTTTCCCACTACTGGGAGCTTTCCGTTTCCAATTGCCAGCAATTGATCATAAAATGTTTGACCAGAGTCATCGTTTTGCAATCGGACACGCATATTTGTAGTTAATTTTAATATTTTTACGTGTGCCCATAAATTAGAATTTTTCAGGCAAGCATTCATTTCGTCTGCAGGAGTTAAACTACGTAAAAATTCCGAATAGACAACATTTTTGGCTTTCCCATTGTCTGTGCATATACAAAGCCGTATTTACTAATAATGACGTCATATGCAAACGCTCTTTTTACAAACAAACAAACATGCATACACACAACTCGTTTTTATATAGATAGATAGATAGATAGATACAATACAAATTAACTGCGTAAAACTTGCGAATATACAACATTCTTCGCTGTCCAATTGTCGCTGCATATAAATAGATTGTGAGGTTTACCGACCCATGAACATGCAACGTACAATTGTCCATGGGAAAAACAATCAGTATTAAGATCTATACCACATTTTTCTAATGATTGACCTTGAGCCTTGTTAATGGTGATTGCAAATGCTACTCGAATTGGGAATTGCAATCTTTTAAATTGAAAAGGCAGATCCGTTGGAATCATGGGAATGCGAGGAATAAGAACAGCCTCACCCTCAAAAGGCCCTGTCAAGATTGTGGCCTCTATTAGGTTTTCCATTATTTTTTTTACGGCAAGTCGCGTGCCATTGCAAAGCTTTGGTGGGTTGATATTTCTTAAAAGTATTATTGGTACGCCTATTTTTAGTTGTAGCACGTGTGGTGGAAAACCTGAAAGATCTATGGAATTTAAAAATTCAGATGGATAATTAACCGCTTCATTTGGTTCCAAAACTGTGTCGACTGACTTGTAAAGGACTGCCTGGTCTCGAATCTTGGTCAAAACAATATTGTTGATTTCGTGGACGTCTATATTTTTGGGTGCGAGAATCGCTCTTTCACTTAGCCATTTATTATTTTTACAATTTTTTAGAATATTCGGAAATACTTTTTCAATCAATTCATTTTTGGACGTCACTAAATTACAGAAATCAGCAGGTAGTTGTATACGTCCTGAAATTGAGTCTACTGGGAGCTTTCAGTTTCCAATTGCCTGCAATTGATCTGAAAATGTTTGACCAGAGTCATCATTTTGCAATCGGACACGCATATTTGTGGTTAATTTTAATATTTTTACGTGTGCCCATAAATTAGAATTTTTCAGGCAAGCATTCATTTCGTCTGCAGGAGTTGATCTAGGTATTATAGGTAATGTTTGCCTGAAATCTCTCGCAAGCAATATTAATGTGCTGCCAAAGGGTTTCGACTTCCCTCTCAAATCTTTTAAGCATTGATCCAGAGCCTGGAGCGATTTTTTTTGTGCCAGTGTGCACTCATCCCAAATAATAAGTTTGCATTGCTGCAATACTTTACCCATCCCAGATGATTTGGAAATATTGCACGTGGGAGTTTCTGTAGAATGCAAATTCAGAGGCAATTTCAAAGCGGAATGAGCAGTTCTTCCACCAGGCAGCAATGTTGCGGCTATTCCGGACGACGCAATTGCCAACGCTATATCATTTTTTGATCGAATTGATGCCAGAATCAGTTTTATCACAAACGTTTTACCAGTACCTCCTGGCTTATCCAAAAAGAAAATTTCTCCAACGTTGTTATGGACACAACGCATTATCGTATCATAAATGTCTTTTTGTTCCGACGTTAACTTGGAAATGTTATTTTGTACATATGACAATAGATCACTCGTACTGTAACTTTGTTCACGATCCAATTCTACACATGTCGAAACAGCAGTGATACAGTTAGGTGAAGGCATTCCCAAATCCTGAAGAGGTTTGTTTGCCATACGTACGCACAAATCTTTTATAATAACTAAAGTGTATTATAAATTTCTGATGTAAAATCAAAAGTCATATCTGACGTCTCTAACTGTTTTCGATGGAGTATATCTTCGGACATTTTTGACTTATTGGGGTTGACGTTTCGCACGCGTCATTGATGCAGTTACCCCGGGTACATTCACCAAAAGCAGGCGTAGAAAGAAGCATTCATGTTGATTGGGGTGAACGGTGTAGTCTTCCTATCATGGTATCTTTGAAGATGGTAGGTTGGCCGTCGACTGACTTACCCTGTTTTCGACATTCAAATACTTTATTTTTAGTATTCCACGTGTAATACGAAGGCACTTCAGTATACAGCAGTTTTTTTGCAAAAGAATCCTTTTAGCAAAGCGAAAAAAAAGCTGTTAATTTTGTATCCGGTGGATTCAGGGCTCTTTTTTGCACGTTGGTTTCCGAAAAATAAATACGTTGACCATTCTGTAAATGTACCGCTAAGTGAACAACAGCTGGACTACGTTCATGTATCGGAACTGAAAGAATTTGCCAAACAGCTTCATTACTGCTTATGTATCTTCCAGCCTGATATTGTACGATTTCGTCGAAATCTTTGATTTCGGGCTGCAAGCCAAAAACTGCCATGTCACTGCCTTTGTTGACGTATTTACATATGTATTTGATTGCCTTTACGAAGTTACAGTATTCAACGTTCAGTCATTTTAAACTTAAACATTAATAGATTTCTACGTGAACATATATGTCTTAAATATCTTTAATGACGTCACAGTCATAGCCAAAACGACGACAACTAATTTCATGACGTCAGCCGACACAGAAACATGACGTCACCTGACAGACACACAGACAGACAACTTATTTTTATATATATAGATAAGTTGTCCCTCAGGTGACGTCATGTTTCTTTGTCGACTGACGTCATGAAGTTAGTTGTCGTCATTTTTGCTTTGACGGTGACGTCATTAAAGATATTTAAGACATATATGTTCACGTAGAAATCTATTAATGTTTAAGTTTAAAATGACTGATGAACTTACAATGGCAAAAGCCAATGAAGATGCTCAAAGAGTCTATGCCAAAAAACTTGCTGCTGATAGAGAAAGTCAGAAAAGAAAGCGTGCCGAGGATTCAAAAGAACATCAAGGAAACAGGCTTGAGGCAAAAGAACGCAAAACCGCGCAGTTAGATGAAGATCCACCTGGACAGTGAGAGTCAAAACATATCAAAACTGAAAATGATAGCGATGATGATTGGGTTTGGGATTTTGACATGGATAAGGTCATCAATGCCTACTAGATTTCAGTTAAAAAAACAAAGGTTCGGGGATATGTATTTCATAGTGAAGCTGAAAAATAAAGAATAAAAAGAAAACTGAAAAAAGAAAAAAATGTAAAAAACTAAAAAATACTAAAAAGAAAAAACACTCAAAGAGAAATTACAGACCGGGACACAAATGACGACCGGGACAGAGGGAATATAAATAACGACCAGGACACTCAAAGAGAAACTACAGACTGGGATACCGGGACACGAATGACGACCGGGACACAGGGAACATAAATGACGACCAGGACACAGGTATTTAAGAATATCGTTCAAACACAAATTTTTAATTGTAAGAAGACCGTTGAAAGAGAAATTTCTAATTGTAAAATGACTGAAGAACCTACAATGGCAACACCCGAGGAAGCTGCTCAAAACGAATGTATTCAAGCCAAAGTAGCTGAGTTGGTAAAGCGTTCAGGTTCTAGGTCCGAGAGGCTCCAGGTTTGAACCTTGGCTTTAGCATTAATACAAAAGAAGAAAAAACTAAAAAAGGTAAAAACTATAAAAAAACTAAAAAAAAAATAAAGTATTTGAACGTCGAAAACAGGGTAAGTCAGTCGACGGCCAACCTACCATCTTCAAAGATACCACGATAGGAAGACTCCACACCGTTCACCCCAATCAAGATGAATGCTTCTTTCTACGCCTGCTTTTGGTGAATGTATCCGGTCCGACATCCTTTGAGTATTTGAGAGCTGTAAACGACTATGCATGACACTTAACGTAGTGCATGCAAAGCTCTGAATCTATTGGAGAATGACCAACACTGGGATAACTGCATCAATGACGCGTGCGAAACGTCAACCCCAAGTCAAATTCGTGCATTGTTTGGAATCATTTTAACAACTTGCTCTCCATCAGCTCGTATAGAGTTATGGGAAAAATATAAGTCAAAAATGTCCGAAGATATACTCCATCGAAAACAGTTAGAGATGTCAGATATGACATTTGATTTTACATCAGAAATTTATAACTACACTTTAGTTATTATAGAAGATTTGTGCTTACGTATGGCAAACAAACCTCTTCAGGATTTGGGAATGCCTTCACCTAACCGTATCGCTGCTGTTTCGACATGTGTAGAATTGGATCGTGAACAAAGTTACAGTACGAGTGATCTATTGTCGTATGTGCAAAATAACATTTCCAAGTTAACATCGGAATAAAAAGACATTTATGATACGATAATGCATTGTGTCGATAACAACGTTGGAGAAATTTTCTTTTTGGATGCGCCAGGAGGTACTGGTAAAACGTTTGTGATAAAACTGATTCTGGCATCAATTCGATCAAAAAATGATATAGCGTTGGCAATTGCGTCGCCGGAATAGCCGCAACATTGCTGCCTGGTGGAAGAACTGCTCATTCCGCTTTGAAATTGCCTCTGAATTTGCATTCCACAGAAACTCCCAAGTGCAATATTTCCAAATCATCTGGGATGGGTAAAGTATTGCAGCAATGCAAACTTATTATTTTGGATGAGTGCACAATGGCACACAAAAAATCGCTCGAGGCTCTGGATCAATGCTTGAAAGATTTGAGAGGGAAGTCGAAACCCTTTGGCAGCACATTAATATTGCTTGCGGGAGATTTCAGGCAAACATGACAATGGGAAAGCCAAGAATGTTGTATAATCGCAATTTTTATGTAGTTTAACTCCTGCAGACGAAATGAATGCTCGCCTGAAAAATTCTAATTTATGGGCACGCGTAAAAATATTAAAATTAACTACAAATATGCGTGTCCGATTGCAAAACGATGACTCTGGTCAAACATTTTCAGATCAATTGCTGGCAATTGGAAACGGAAAGCTCCCAGTAGTGGGAAAGCCAAGAATGTTGTATATTCGCAATTTTTACGTAGTTTTAAACACATATATAAATCTATCTATATTCACAGGTGGGACACAGGGACATAACTACAATGGCACATAACTAATATGGCGCGTAACGACTTACACGCACGGAGGGGCTTGGGGGACGCGAAGCGCCCCTTCAACTAGGTGTTGGGGTTGCGCTAAGCGCCACCCCAACAGCTAGTATATATAAATACATATATATATATATATATATATATATATATATATATATATATATATATATATATATATATATATATATATATATATATATATATATATATATATATATATATATACATACATATATATATATATATATATATATATATATATATATATATATATATATATATATATATATATATATATATATATATTTATACATATATATATATATATATATATATATATATATATATATATATATATATATATATATATATATATATATATATATATATCTAAATATATAAAAATAAGTTGTCTGTCTGTTATGTCTGTTGCACTATGTCTGTTACGCCAGATTATATCTCCTACATATATAAAAATAAGTTGTATGTATTTTTTTGTTGAGAGTTTGCATATGACGTCTGAAAAATAAAGAAGAAGAAAAAAACTGAAACTAAAAAGAAAAAACTAAAAAATAAAAGAAATTAAAAAAAATGAAAAAACCTAAAAAGAAAAAATGTAAAATTATAAAAAAAATAAAAAGGTAAAAAACTAAAAAGAAAAAAAACCAGGGCACTCAAAGAGAAATTACAGACTGGGATACCGGGACACAAATGACGACCGGGACACAGGGAATATACATCACGACCAGAACACAGGGACACAACTACAACGGGGACGCCGGGGGCACAGGGGGATATATAAATGACGACGGGGACACAGATAATGTTCGATTAGCAATCACCATCAACAAAGCTCAAAGGCAATCGTTAGAAAAATGCGGTATAGATATGAATACGGATTGTTTTCCCATGGACAATTATTATGTTGCATTTTCAAGAGTTGGTAAACCTGACAATCTATTTATATGGACAGACAATAGGACAGCAAAGAATGTTGTATATTCGCAAGTTCTACGTAGTTAAATATGTATATATATATATATATATATATATATATGTATATATATATATATATATATATATATATATATATATATATATATATATATATATATATATATATATATATATATATATATATATAAAGAATAAGAAATAAAATATATTCTAACTTAAAAAATAGTAACACTAAATCATTATTTTATAATGCGAAGATTAAACAAGCAATTGCTAATCTAAAGAATGAATTTGTAATTGTGCCAGTGGATAAAGCTAATAATATTTTTGCCATAATTTGTCAGAAGCTGAATTGTGATATATTAAAAAGGGAGTTATGCACAACTAATGTTTACGAAACGGTAAATATAGAGGATGAGAATTTAATTGAAAAGACTAAAGAAATACTTTTTAAAAATTTTAATATTAAAATAAATGACAATGATAAAAAGTTCCCTTTCCTATATTGGACTGTAAAATTTCATAAGAATCCCCCTAAACCAAGGTTTATTGCTGGAGTAGCTAAATGTCCAACCCGCATTGCTGCTACTGACCTTTCTTTAATTTTAAAGGAAACTGTAAATAAACTTAAAACCTATTGTTCTGGCATTAAAAAATTTTCGAATTTTAATCCATATTGGAGTGTTATTAATTCACTGCAGGTGATAGATTCTTTAACAATGGTTTCAGCTAAAAGAATTGAGTCTTTCGATTTTGCGACAATGTATACTAATTTATCACTTAATGTAGTGTATGATAATTTAAAACCTGTTATCAAGAAATCTTTCCTCTTATCTAGTAAAAGGTTCTTAAAAATAGACATTTATAATAAAAAAGCTATATGGACAAATTGCTTTAATACTACAGTTAACTTGAGATGTTACAGCTTGGATATGATTTTTGAGTTATTGGAATTTGTCTTATACAATACTTATATAAGATTTGGAGGTGATTTGTACAAGCAAATTGTGGGAATTCCCATGGGGGGGGGGAATGCCAGCCCATTTATAGCTGACTTGTTTTTAAGTCCAGTAGAATATAAATATATGATGGATAAGAATAATCCAATTAATTTAAAACATGCTTTGTCAAATAATAAAAGATATTTGGATGATATTTTGGTCTTAAATTGTAAGGATTTCATTGATATTTCTAAAAGTATATATCCGTCAGAGCTTATTCTTGAGCCTAGTCATGGCGCTGGTCATGAAGATCATTTCTTAGATTTTAGTATTAATATTCGTGATAATAATAAATTAAGTTTTAAAATGTATAATAAAACGGATGATTTTGATTTTGAAGTGATTAGTTTCCCATTCCCTGAATGTAATATACACTCAAATATCACATATTCAGCGTTTTTCTCACAGTTACTTCGTTATGCAAGGATTTGTAGTAATTATACTGATTTTAAAAATAGATGTAAAATCTTGAGCTAAAAATTGATATCAAGAGGTTTTTCTGCAAATAAATTAACTTGGCAATTTAAAAAATTTAGTTTTCATTATAACGAACTTTTAAATAAATATCAAAAGAATTATCTAGAAATACTTAAAGAAATTTTCAACTAATTTCATAGGTTCGAGAAATGTTGTCGCAGCGCCATTTATTTTGAATTGTGTTTCTAATTTAGCAGGTTTTCTTAAAAATTAGCCATATGGTAAAGATGAATTCTGTAATTGTTTAGTTCATTCAGGTTTTTTTGCAATGTGTTAATATTTGTGATTTGGCAAAATTTATAATATTTAGTTTATCTATTGTTGCTAAAGGGAGGGATATATTAACAGGATAAGCTTGTTTTGGTTTAACTTGGTTGTTTTACATTTGCTGTTTTTTTTTCTTTCATAGGCATATATTTTGGGGGTGATACCTGACGCGGGGATGCCATGGATATTCTGTGGTAGCCACAAAACTGTGCTGGGTAGAGAATTTAGAGTGGCGAAACCCTATATAGGCCAGTGTATTCTCCTGATGAGCCCTTATGTTGGCTGTTGCCTCTGAATTATTTGTCTATATTATTTTTTCTATTGTTTGGTAAATGACGACTTATACTTATTGACGACATGACTGCCTGTCCATGGATTATTCTTTATGGTTGATTATGTGTGGCTATGCTGTTTGATCTATGTGATTGTATGGATGAGTAGGGTTAAGGCCTCATTCAAGTGCTGGTCTATATTAATCACCAATTTAGGGAAACAGTCTTCCTTTTCTCCTTCTGTTTCTTTTTTTTTGTGTTTGTGCTGTTGCATTGGTGATTTCTCTTTTCATGATATTATTCCAGGTTGGATCCAGTATTGGTGGAGAAATTTTTTTTAGTTTTCTCCCCGACAGACCTTTACCCTGGTCCAGGTTTTGTAACCTGAACCTGATATTGTTAATTATTGGTGAGATGGCACTTATGCAAATTTCATGTTCTTTCATGTTTTTGTTTTTGTATTTATTGACCTATTGACCTATTGACCTTGGCATGTTTTTTGGACTTCGATTGTTGGATTTTGATTTGGATGTTGGTTTGTTTTGGATTTATTTTCAATAACTTTTTATGCAACAAAACACAAATATTAGCCTCGGAACTCGGAACGATTTTTTGAAAGTTAGTAAGTGTAAAAGTCGTTGTTTTCTTTGCCAAGATCATTTTGTCCCACGGACTTCTGTTAAAAGTACATTGTAGAATAAAAATTTGCGTGCAAGTTACGTGGTAATGTTAATTGTAGAACAACCAATGTAATTTACCTATTAGAATGTAATAAATGCTGCCTACAATATGTGGGGGAAACAACTAATAATATATATAAAAGAATTTCTGGACATAAGACAACAGTTAATAATGAAAAAACTAATAACTATCTAGTTCAACATTGTAATAATGGTAAATGTTCCATATCACATATAACTGTCACAATTTTAGAAAATTTAGAATTAGAAAATTTAAATAAAGAAGAGAAGAATAATAGACTACGTAAACAGGAGGATTTCTGGATCCATACTCTTGGTACAGCTTATCCTTTTGGGCTAAATGATCGTGTAGCAAATCATGGTGACAAGTCTCATGTTGTTGTTAAATGTATTGATGGTTTTATGGACCATCCTTCTTTTACTTGTCCTACTAAACGTAAAAAACGATCGAGAGGACATAGGAAAAATAATAGAAAAAATGAATTAGATGTACATATGCTTTCTATAGATCTATGCCAGCTACTTGAATCTAGGGGTATGATTTCTGTAATAAAATGTCTAAATAATTTATCCAAGAGGAATTTAATCAAACTTTTCTGGATTGTTAAGAATAATACAGCTCTTGATTATAATTTTAAAGTAATATGTGATACAATTTGTATTCTAACTAAAACGAAATTTATTTCAAAAAAGAAAAAGTTCGATAGATTAGTAATAAGGATAACAGATTATCTTTACCTATTAACTTTACTTGTAAGCAGATTGAAGATATTAATTTACCAGAAATTTTAAATCAGCAGCATGTGAAACAGGCCCTTCCTAGGAATTTGAATTATAATGATAGTCCAGTTTTAACTTATAAATTTTCAAAAAAAATTGGGCAAATTATTTTTAATTATAGATTTAATACTAAAAAGACTAGATAGTGATATAAATTGGAAACCGGTTTGTAATTGTAAGCAACTTGGCCCATTTGTAAATCCTACTTACAAACATGTTATAACAGGGGACTTGTCAATAATAAAGCAAGATGATCTACAAATTATAATGAACAAAGGGGCTAATTTCCGTCTTTCTCATCATCTGAAACCATCGAGTGTTCTTGATGGCTTGGAAAATGATTTTGATTTATATATTGATAAGTGGTGTAAGAAAGACAATAAAAATAAAGAGAGTTTTCAAAGTTGGAAGAATTTAACTATTAGTAGAATACGAAATAAAATATATTCTAACTTAAAAAATAGTAACACTAAATCATTATTTTATAATGCGAAGATTAAACAAGCAATTGCTAATCTAAAGAATGAATTTGTAATTGTGCCAGTGGATAAAGCTAATAATAATTTTGCCATAATTTGTCAGAAGCTGTATTGTGATATCTTAAAAAGGGAGATATGCACAACTAATGTTTACGAAAAGGTAAATATAGAGGATGAGAATTTAATTGAAAAGACTGAAGAAATATTTTTTAAAAATTTTAATATTAAAATAAATGACAATGATATAAAGTTCCCTTTCCTATATTGGACTGTAAAACTTCATAAGAATCCCCCTAAACCCCGGTTTATTGCTGGAGCAGCTAAATGTCCAACCCGCATTGCTGCTACTGACCTTTCTTTAATTTTAAAGGAAACTGTAAATAAACTTAAAACCTATTGTTCTGGCATTAAAAAATTTTCGAATTTTAATCCATATTGGAGTGTTAATAATTCACTGCAGGTGATAGATTCTTTAACGTTGGTTTCAGCTAAAAGAATTGAGTCTTTCGATTTTGCGACAATGTATACTAATTTATCACTTAATGTAGTGTATGATAATTTAAAAACTGTTATCAAGAAATCTTTCCTCTTATCTAGTAAAAGGTTCTTAAAAATAGACATTTATAATAAAAAAGCTATATGGACAAATTACTTTAATACTACAGTTAACTTGAGATGTTACAGCTTGGATATGATTTTTGAGTTATTGGCATTTGTTTTATACAATACTTATATAAGATTTGGGGGTGATTTGTACGAGCAAAATGTGGGAATTCCCATGGGGGGGGGGGAATGCCAGCCCATTTATAGCTGACTTGTTTTTAAGTCCAGTAGAATATAAATATATGATGGATAAGAATAATCCAATTAATTTAAAACATGCTTTGTCAAATAATAAAAGATATTTAGATGATATTTTGGTTTTAAATTGTAAGGATTTCATTGATATTTCTAAAAATATATATCCGTCAGAGCTTATTCTTGAGCCTAGTCATGGCGCTGGTCATGAAGATCATTTCTTAGATTTAAATATTAATATTTGTGATAATAATAAATTAAGTTTTAAAATGTATAATAAAACGGATGATTTTGATTTTGAAGTGATTAGTTTCCCATTCCCTGAAAGTAATATACACTCAAATACCACATATTCAGCGTTTTTCTCACAGTTACTTCGTTATGCAAGGATTTGTAGTAATTATATTGATTTTAAAAATAGATGTAAAATCTTAAGCCAAAAATTGATATAAAGAGGTTTTTCTGCAAATAAATTAACTTGGCAATTTAAAAAATTTAGTTTTCATAATAACGAACTTTTAAATAAATATCAAAAGAATTATCTAGAAATACTTGAAGGAATTTTCAACTAATTTCGGAGGTTCGAGAAATGTTTTCGCAGCGCCATTTATTTTTAATTGTATTTCTAATTGAGCGGATTTTCTTAAAAATTAGCCACATGGTAAAGATGAATTCTATAATTGTTTAGTTCATTCAAGTTTTTTTGCAATGTGTTAACATTTGTGATTTGGCAAAATTTATAATATTTAGTTTATCTATTGTTGCTAAAGGGAGGGATATATTAACAGGATAAGCTTGTTTTGGTTATACTTGGTTGTTTTACATTTGCTGTTTTTTTTTCTTTCATAGGCATATATTTTTGGGGGTGATACCTGACGCGGGGATGCCATGGATATTCTGTGGTAGCCACAACACTGTGCTGGGTAGAGAATTTAGAGTGGCGAAACCCTATATAGGCCAGTATATTCTCCTGATGAGCCCTTATGTTGGGTGTTGCCTCTGAATTATTTGTCTATATTATTTTTTCTATTGTTTGGTAAAGGACGACTTATACTTATTGACGACATGACTGCCTGTCCATGGATTATTCTTTATGGTTGATTGTGTGTGGCTATACTGTTTGACCTTTGTGATTGAATGGATCGACCAGGACACTCAAAGAGAAATTACAGACCGGGACACCGGAACACAAATGACGACCGGGACGAAATGACGACCGGGACACCGGGAATATAAATGACAACCTGGACACTTAAAGAGAAATTACAGACTGGGACACAAGGACACAGGGAAACAACAACAACGGGGAAGCCGGGGGGCACAGGGGGATATATAAATGACGACGGGGACACAGGGAATGTTAGATTAGCAATCACCATCAACAAAGCTCAAGGGCAATCATTAGAATAATGAGGTATATATCTGAATACAGATTATTTTTCCAATGGAAAATTATATGTTGTATGTTCAAGAGTCAGTAAACCTGACAATCTATTTATATGCACAGACAATGGAACAGCCAATATTGTAGTATATTCGCAAGTTTTACGTAGTTAAATATATATATATATATATATATATATATATATATATATATATATATATATATATATATATATATATATATATATATATATATATATCTATATCTATATATATATATATATATATATATATATATATATATATATATATATATACATACATATATATATATATATATATATATATATATATATATATATATATATATATATATATATATATATATATATATATATATATATATATACATACATATATATATATATATATATATATATATATATATATATATATATATATATATATATATATATATATATATATATATATATATATATATATATATATATATATATATATATATATATATATATATATATATATATACTAGCTGTTGGGGTGGCACTTCGTGCCACCCCAACACCTAGTTGGTGGGGGCGCTTCGCGCCCCCCCCCAAGCCCCCCCGCGCGCGTAAGTCGTTACGCGCCATAATAGTTACGCGCCATTGTAGTTGTGTCCCTATGTCCCACCTGTGAATATAGATATATATATATATATATATATATATATATATATATATATATATATATATATATATATATATATATATGGTTTTAACTACGTAAAACTTGCGAATATACAACATTCTTTGCTGTCCCATTGTCTTTGCATATAAATAGATTGTCAGGTTTACCGACTCTTGAACATGCAACATATAATGGTCCTTGGGAAAACAATCTGTATTCAGATCTATACCTCATGATTCTAATGATTGCCCTTGAGCTTTGTTGATGGTGATTGTTAATCGACCATTCCCTGCCCCGGTGTCCCGGTCGTCATTTATATCCCCCTGTTTCCCCCGGTATCCCCGTTGTAGTTGTGTCCCTGTGTCCCGGTCGTCATTTATATTCCCTGTGTCCCGGTCGTCATTTGTATCCCGGTGTCCCGGTCTGTATATACATTCGTTTTTTAGTTTTGTTTTTCTCCTTTTTTTTTCCTTTTTTTTTCTTTTTTAGTTTATTTAGATTTTTAGATTTTTTAGTTTTTTTATTAGTTTTTAGTTTTTTTTTCTTTCTTTTTTTTGTAGTTTTTACCTTCTTTTTAGTTTTGTTAGTTTTTTTTTTTACTTATGTCCTGGTCGTCATTTATACTCCCTGTGTCCCGGTGCTTTGTTGATTGCTAATCGAACATTCCTTTTGTCCTGGTCGCTTTCTCTTTGAGTGTCGTCATTTATTTTTTTCTTTTTTAGTTCTTTTAGTTTTAACCTTTTTTAGTTTTTTTTAGTTTTTTAGATGAAAATTTTTTTTAGTTTTTTCCTTTTTTTCTTTTTAGTTTTTTATTGGTTTTTACCTTTATTTTAGCTTATTTTTCAGTTTTTTCCTTTTTTTTAGTTTTTTTTTATTTTTTATTAGTTTTTTACTTTTTTTTAGTTTTTTTAGTTTTTTAGCTTTTTTACTTTTTTTATTAGTTTTTCGTTTTTTTTGTAGTTTTTGCCTTTTTTTTAGTTTTTTCAGTTTTTTTTTTATTTTTTATTGGTTTTTACCTTTATTTTAGCTTATTTTTCAGTTTTTTCCTTTTTTTTAGTTTTTTTTAGTTTTTAGTTTTTTTAGTTTTTTACCTTTTTTTAGTTTTTTTAGTTTTTTTAGTTTTTTAGCTTTTTTATTTTTTTTATTAGTTTTTAGTTTTTTTTGTAGTTTTTGCCTTTTTTTTAGCTTTTTTAGTTTTTTAGCTTTTTTATTAGTTTTTTGTTTTTTTTGTAGTTTTTGCCTTTTTTTAGTTTTTTTAGTTTTTTAGCTTTTTTATTTTTTTTATTAGTTTTTAGTTTTTTTTGTAGTTAGTTTTTTTAGTTTTTTACCTTTTTTTAGTTTTTTTAGTTTTTTAGCTTTTTTATTTTTTTTATTAGTTTTTAGTTTTTTTTGTAGTTTTTGCCTTTTTTTAGTTTTTTTAGTTTTTTAGCTTTTTTTATTAGTTTTTAGTTTTTTTTGTAGTTTTTGCCTTTTTTTAGTTTTTTTAGTTTTTTAGCTTTTTTTATTTTTTTTATTAGTTTTTATTAGTTTTTAGTTTTTTTTGTAGTTTTTGCTTTTTTTTAGTTTTTTCAGTTTTGACGTCACCTGATCCAGTTTTTTCAGGTGACGTCACCTGATCCAAATAGATTGTCAGGTTTACCGACTCTTGAACATGCAACATATAATGGTCCATGGGAAAACAATCTCTATTCAGATCTATACCTCATGATTCTAATGATTGCCCTTGAGCTTTGTTGATGGTGATTGCTAATCGACCATTCCCTGTCCCGGTCGTCATTTATATCCCCCTGTTTCCCCCGGTGTCCCCGTTGTAGTTGTGTCCCTGTGTCCCGGTCGTCATTTATATTCCCTGTGTCCCGGTCGTCATTTGTATCCCGGTGTCCCGGTCTGTATATACATTTGGTTTTTAGTTTTGTTTTTCTCCTTTATTTTTTTCCTTTTTCTTTCTTTTTTAGTTTATTTAGATTTTTAGATTTTTAAGTTTTTTTATTAGTTTTTAGTTTTTTTTTCTTTTTAGTTTTTTTGTAGTTTTTACCTTCTTTTTAGTTTTGTTAGTTTTTTTTTTTACTTATGTCCTGGTCGTCATTTATACTCCCTGTGTCCCGGTGCTTTGTTGATTGCTAATCGAACATTCCTTTTGTCCTGGTCGCTTTCTCTTTGAGTGTCGTCATTTTTTTTTTTTCTTTTTTAGTTCTTTTAGTTTTTACCTTTTTTAGTTTTTTTTAGTTTTTTAGATGAAAATTTTTTTTAGTTTTTTCCTTTTTTTCTTTTTAGTTTTTTATTGGTTTTTACCTTTATTTTAGCTTATTTTTCAGTTTTTTCCTTTTTTTTAGTTTTTTTTTATTTTTTATTTTTTTTAGTTTTTTACCTTTTTTTAGTTTTTTTAGTTTTTTTAGTTTTTTAGCTTTTTTACTTTTTTATTAGTTTTTAGTTTTCTTTGTAGTTTTTGCCTTTTTTTAGTTATTTCAGTTTTTTTTTAGTTTTTTATTGGTTTTTACCTTTATTTTAGCTTATTTTTCAGTTTTTTCCTTTTTTTTAGTTTTTTTAGTTTTTAGTTTTTTTAGTTTTGTACCTTTTTTTTAGTTTTTTTAGTTTTTTTAGTTTTTTAGCTTTTTTTATTTTTTTTATGTTTTTAGTTTTTTTTGTAGTTTTTGCCTTTTTTTAGTTTTTTTAGTTTTTTAGCTTTTTTATTAGTTTTTAGTTTTTTTTTGTAGTTTTTGCCTTTTTTTAGTTTTTTTAGTTTTTTAGCTTTTTTATTTTTTTTATTAGTTTTTAGTTTTTTTGTAGTTAGTTTTTTTAGTTTTTTACCTTTTTTTAGTTTTTTTAGTTTTTTTAGTTTTTTAGCTTTTTTATTTTTTTTATTAGTTTTTAGTTTTTTTTGTAGTTTTTGCCTTTTTTCAGTTTTTTTAGTTTTTTAGCTTTTTTATTAGTTTTTAGTTTTTTTTGTAGTTTTTGCCTTTTTTTAGTTTTTTTAGTTTTTTAGCTTTTTTATTTTTTTTATTAGTTTTAGTTTTTTTGTAGTTTTTGCCTTTTTTTAGTTTTTTCAGTTTTGACGTCACCTGATCCAGTTTTTTCAGGTGACGTCACCTGATCCACAGATCCACACACAGACAACTTATTTTTATATATATAGATATATATATATATATATATATATATATATATATATATATATATATATATCAATATATACAATATATATATATATATATATATATATATATATATATATATATATATATATATATATATATATATATATACAATATATATATATATTGTGTCCCGGTGTCCCGGTCTGTATATACATTCGTTTTTGAATTGGTCTTTTTTTTTAGTGTTTAGTTTTTTACCTTTTTTTAGTTTTTTTAGTTATACCTCATGATTCTAATGATTGCCCTTGAGCTTTATTGATGGTGATTGCTAATCGAACATTCCCTGTGTCCCCGTCGTCATTTATATATCCCCCTGTGCCCTCCGGCGTACCCGTTGTAATTGTGTCCCTGTGTCCCGGTCGTCATTTAAATTCCCTGTGTCCCGGTCGTCATTTGTATCCCGGTGTCCCGGTCTGTATATACATTCGTTTTTGAAATGGTATATGATGAAATAAATTTTTGTATTTTTCCCCTTTTTTTCTTTTTAGTTTTTTTTTTGGTTTTTACTTTTTTTTTAGTTTTTTGTTTTTTTATTTTTTCTTTTTATTTTTTTTTAGTTTTTTTAGTTTTGTTTTTCTCCTTTATTTTTCAATTTTTTTCCTTTTTTCATTTTTTTTCGTTTTTAGTTATTTTTTAGTTTTTTAGCTTTTTTAGTTTTTTTATTAGTTTTTAGTTTTTTTCTTTTTAGTTTTTTTGTAGTTTTTACCTTTTTTTAGTTTTTTTTATTTATGTCCTGGTCGTCATTTATTCTCCCTGTGTCCCGATCGTCATTTATATTCCCTACTAGCTGTTGGGGTGGCGCTTCGCGCCACCCCAACACCTAGTTGGTGGGGCGCTTCGCGCCCCCCAAGCCCCCCCGCGCGCGTAAGTCGTTACGCGCCATATTAGTTACGCGCCATTGTAGTTGTGTCCCTGTGTCCACCTGTGAATAGAGATAGATATAAATATATGTTTTTAACTACGTAAAACATGCGAATATACAACATTCTTCGCTGTCCCATTGTCTGTGCATATAAATAGATTGTCAGGTTTACTGACTCTTGAACATGCAACATATAATTGTCCATGGGAAAAACAATCCGTATTCAGATCTATACCTCATTATTCTAATGATGTGTCCCTGTGTCCCGGTCGTCATTTATATTCCCTGTGTCCCGGTCGTCATTTGTGTCCCGGTGTCCCAGTTTGTAATTTCTCTTTGAGTGTCCCGGTCGTCATTTATATTCCCTGTGTCCCGGTGTCCCGGTCGTCATTTGTGTCCCGGTCTGTAATTTCTATTCGAACAATCCCTGTGTCCCGGTCGTCATTTATATATCCCGCCTGTGCCCCCGGCGTCCCCGTTGTAGTTGTGTCCCTGTGTCCCGGTCGTCATTTATATTCCCTGTGTCCCGGTCGTGATTTGTGTCCGGGTGTCCCAGTCTGTAATTTCTCTTTGAGGTTCCCGGTCGTCATTTATATTCCCTCTGTCTCGGTCGTCATTTGTGTCCCGGTCTGTAATTTCTCTTTGAGTGTTTTTTTTTTAGTTTTTTACCTTTTTTTTTCAGTTTTCTTTTTCTTCTTTATTTTTCAGCGTCACTAAGAAGTATATATCGACGAACCTTTGTTTTTCATAAATAGATTGTCAGGTTTACTGACTCTTGAACATGCAACATATAATTGTCCATGGGAAAATCAATCCGTATTCAGATCTATACCTCATTATTCTAATGATGTGTCCCTGTTTCCCGGTCGTCATTTATATTCCCTGTGTCCCGGTCGTCATTTGTGTCCCGGTGTCCCAGTTTTTAATTTCTCTTTGAGTGTCCCGGTCGTCATTTATATTCCCTGTGTCCCGGTGTCCCGGTCGTCATTTGTGTCCCGGTGTCCCGGTCTGTAATTTCTATTCGAACAATCCCTGTGTCCCGGTCGTCATTTATATATCCCGCCTGTGCCCCCGGCGTCCCCGTTGTAGTTGTGTCCCTGTGTCCTGGTCGTCATTTATATTCCCTGTGTCCCGGTCGTGATTTGTGTCCGGGTGTCCTAGTCTGTAATTTCTCTTTGAGGTTCCCGGTCGTCACTTATATTCCCTCTGTCTCGGTCGTCATTTGTGTCCCGGTCTGTAATTTCTCTTTGAGTGTTTTTTCTTTTTAGTTTTTTTTTTAGTTTTTTACCTTTTTTCTTTTTTCAGTTTTCTTTTTCTTCTTTATTTTTTAGCGTCACTATGAAGTACATATCGACGAACCTTTGTTTTTTTAACTTAAATCTGGTAGGCATTGATGACCTTATCCAAGTCAAAATCCCAAACCCAATCATCATCGCTATCATTTTCAGTTTTGATATGTTTTGACTCTCGCTGTCCAGGTGGATTTTCATCTAACTGCGCGGTTTTGCGTTCTTTAGCCGCAAGCCTGTTTTCTTGCTGTTCTTGTGATTCCTCGGAACGCTTTCTTTTCTTACTTATTTCATGACGTCAGCCGACACAGAAACATGACGTCACCTGATCCACAGATCCACAGACAGACAATTTATTTTTTTATATATAGATGTGCCGGTGTCGCGGTCGTCATTTGTGTCCCGTTGTCCTGGTCTGTAATTTCGTCAGTCGAAAACATGACGTCAGTCGACACACAAACATGACGTTACTCGACAGACACACACAGACAACTTATTTTTACATATCTTCTATATATATAAAAATAAGTTGTCTGTCTGTGGATCTGTGGATCAGGTGACGTCATGTTTCTGTGTCGGCTGACGTCATGAAATTAGTTGTCTTCATTTTTGCTTTGACGGTGACGTCACTAACGGTATTTGAACGAAAAACCGCGCAGTTAGATGAAAATCCACCTGGACAGCGAGAGTCAAAACATATCAAAACTGAAAATGAAAGAATATTTTTTATTATATTTAAAACTTATAGATTTTAGTCCATCTTCAATTTGAAAGTGGTGCCTGCCAGCTTGCCTGCTAGAACGGAGCTTTCCACTCGAAAGCAGAAACATGGTTTGATGAAACGAATGCAATGCTGCACAACTTCAGATACTCCTTTCTGACATAGGCTACATAACTCCACTTCACTTCGCACAGAATAGGCTCTGGCTCGTGACAAGCAAAAACCATCCTTTTTGGCCCCAGGCAAGAGTTCTACGGAGCTCTCCAAAATGTAATGCCATATTCATCAATCCAGCCTGAGGTCCACACTTTCCGTAAAAACCGCAAGGTTAGACCCTTACCAAGTTCTAGGAATAAGCCGACATCGACGTCATAGAAAAAAAAACGGGACAAAACCAACGTGTTGCTCTAACACAATTAAGCAAACAATCGTAGCAAAATACATGCAACATCTATATATATAAAAACAATTTTTTGTCTGTGTGTCTGTCTACTGACGTCATGTTTTTGTGTCGACTGACGTCATGTTTGTCAGTTGACGTATCTATCTATATTTATCTAAATATATAAAAAGTAGCTGTTGGGGTGGCGCTTCGTGCCACCCCAAAACCTAGTTGATGGGGGCGCTTCGTGTCCCCCCCAAGCCCCCCCGCACGCGTAAGTCGTTACGCGCCATATTAGTTACGCGCCATTGTAGTTGTGTCCCTGTGTTCCACCTGTGAATATAGATGGATATATATATATATATATATATATATATATATATACTAGCTGTTGGCGTGGCGCTTCGCGCCACCCCAACACCTAGTTGGTGGGGCGCTTCGCGCCCCCCAAGCCCCCCCGCGCGCGTAAGTCGTTACGCGCCATATTAGTTACGCGCCATTGTAGTTGTGTCCCTGTGTCCCACCTGTGAATATAGATAGATTTATATATGTGTTTCAAACTACGTAAAAATTGCGAATATACAACATTGTTGGCTTTCCCATTGTCTGTCCATATACAAAGCCATATGTACTAATAATGACGTCATATGCAAACGCTCTTTTTACAAACAAACAAACAAGCATACACACAACTCGTTTTTATATAGATAGATAGATAGATAGATACAATACAAATTAACTACGTAAAACTTGTGAATATACAACAGTCTTCGCTGTCCCATTGTCTGTGCGTATAAATAGATTGTCAGGTTTACCGACCCTCAAAGATGCAACATACAATTGTACATTGGTAAAGCAATCTGTATTAAGATCTATACCGCATTTTTCTAGTGATTGCCCTTGAGCTTTGTTGATGGTGGTTGCAAATGCTAATCGAATTGGGAATTGCAATCTTTTAAATTGAAAAAGTATATCCGTTGGAATCATGGGAATGCGAGGAATAAGAACAGCCTCACCCTCATAAGGCCCTGTCAAGATTGTGGCATCTATTAGGTTTTCCATTGTTTTTTTTTTACGGCAAGTCGCGTGCCATTGCAAAGCTTTGGTGGGTTGATATTTCTTAAAAGTATTATTGGTACGCCTATTTTTAGTTGTAGCAGGTGTGGTGGACACCCTGAAAGATCTATGGAATTTAAAAATTCAGATGGATAATTAATCGCTTCATTTGGTTCCGAAATACAAATTAACTGCGTAAAACTTGCGAATATACAACATTCTTCGCTGTCCAATTCTCGCTGCATATAAATAGATTGTCAGGTTTACCGACCCTCGAACATGCAACGTACAATTGTCCATGGGAAAAACAATCAGTATTAAGATCAATACCACATTTTTCTAATGATTGACCTTGAGCTTTGTTAATGGTGATTGCAAATGCTAATCGAATTGGGAATTGCAATCTTTTAAATTGAAAAGGCAGATCTGTTGGAATCATGGGAATGCGAGGAATAAGAACAGCCTCACCCTCAAAAGGCCCTGTCAGGATTGTGGTCTCTATTAGGTTTTCCATTGTTTTTTTTACAGCAAGTCGAGTGCCATTGCAAAGCTTTGGTGGGTTTATATTTCTTAAAAGTATTATTGGTACGCCTATTTTTAGTTGTAGCACGTGTGGTGAAAACCCTGAAAGATCTATGGAATTTAAAAATTCAGATGGATAATTAACCGCTTCATTTGGTTCCAAAACTGTGTCGACTGACTTGTAAAGGACTGCCTGGTCTTGAATCTTGGTCAAAACAATATTGTTGATTTCGTGGACGTCTATATTTTTGGGTGCGAGAATCGCTCTTTCACTTAGCCATTTATTATTTTTATAATTTTTTAGAATATTCGGAAATACTTTTTCAATCAATTCATTTTTGGACGTCACTAAATTACAGAAATCAGCAGCTATACGTCCTGAAATTGAGTCTACTGGGAGCTTTCCGTTTCCCATTGCCAGCAATTGATCTGAAAATGTTTGACCAGAGTCATCGTTTTGCAATCGGACACGCATATTTGTAGTTAATTTTAATGTTTTTACGTGTGCCCATAAATTAGAATTTTTCAGGCAAGCATTCATTTCGTCTGCAGGAGTTGATCTAGGTATTATAGGTAATGTTTGCCTGAAATCTCCCGCAAGCAATATCAAGGTGCTGCCAAAGGGTTTCGACTTCCCTCGCAAATCTTTCAAGCATTGATCCAGAGCCTAGAGCGATTTTTTGTGTGCCATTGTGCACTCATCCCAAATAATAAGTTTGCATTGCTGCAATACTTTACCCATCCCAGATGATTTGGAAATATTGCACGTGGGAGTTTCTGTAGAATGCAAGTTCAGAGGCAATTTCAAAGCGGAATGAGCAGTTCTTCCACCAGGCAGCAATGTTGCGGCTATTCTGGACGACGCAATTGCCAACGCTATATAATTTTTAGATCGAATTGATGCCAGAATCAGTTTTATCACAAACGTTTTACCAGTACCTCCTGGCGCATCCAAAAAGAAAATTTCTCCAACGTTTTTATCGACACAATGCATTATCGTATCATAAATGTCTTTTTGTTCCGACGTTAACTTGGAAATGTTATTTTGTACATACGACAATAGATCACTCGTACTGTAACTTTGTTCACGATCCAATTCTACACATGTCGAAACAGCAGCGATACGGTTAGGTGAAGGCATTCCCAAATCCTGAAGAGGTTTGTTTGCCATACTTATGCACAAATCTTCTATAATAACTAAAGTGTAGTTATAAATTTCTGATGTAAAATCAAAAGTCATGTCTGACGTCTCTAACTGTTTTCGATGAAGTATATCTTCGGATATTTTTGACTTATATTTTTCCCATAACTCTGTAGGAGCTGATGGAGAGCAAGTTGTTAAAATGATGCCAAACAATGCACGAATTTGACTTGGGGTTGACGTTTCGCACGCGTCATTGATGCAGTTATCCCAGTGTTGGTCATTCTCCAATAAATTCAGAGCTTGGCATGCACTACGGTAAGTGTCATGTATAGTACCATTTACAGTCCTCAAATACTCAAAGGATGTCGGACCGGGTACATTCACCAAAAGCAGGCGTAGAAAGAAGCATTCATATTGATTGGGGTGAACGGTGTAGAGTCTTCCTATCGTGGTATCTTTGAAGATGGTAGGTTGGCCGTCGACTGACTTACCCTGTTTTCGACGTTCAAATACTTTATTTTTAGTATTCCACGTGTAATACGAAGGCACTTCAGTATACAGCAGTTTTTTTGCAAAAGAATCATTTTTGCAAAGCGAAAAAAAGGCTGTTAATGTTGTATCCGGTGGATTCAGGACTCTTTGTTGCACGTTGGTTTCCGTGAAATAAACACGTTGACCATTCTGTAAATGTACCGCTAAGTGAACAACAGCTGGACTACGTTCATGTATCGGAAATGAAAGAATTCGCCAAACAGATTCATTACTGCTTATGTATCTTCCAGCCTGATATTCTACGATTTCATCGAAATCTTTGATTTCGGACTGCAAGCCAAAAACTGCCATGTCACTGCCTTTGTTGACGTATTTACATATATATTTGATTGCCTTTACGGAGTTACAGTATTCAACGTTTATGTGTGCATTAAATGTTTTTGATAATAATGGGGAATATGGAACAACCCACTGGTTATCTACTTCGATGGTGGTACCGTTACGCTTCTTTATTATTGCTGTTTTACCGCCATCTTCAGTAGATCTTCTTCTATATTGTGGGTAACCATCATTGCCAGTAATTGTTTTGGGTACTAAAAGTCGAGGATATTGCTTTGTGCACCTTCCTTTGGCCATGCATGGTGAATTTTCGTTCAGTGCAGCGCAAGGTCCATGTATTATATTTTTTACAATAATATCATGTAACCCCTTATCGACATTTTTATTAGGTATTTCAGCGGAAATCACATCATCAATTTCGTTTGAAGTAATTTTTTTATGTAGCCAGATTAGTATATGTGCGTGTGGCAAACCTCGTTTTTGCCATTCCACTGAGTACATCCAGCATCGCACTGACCCAAACACTTCATGTTTTACAAGGTAGTTTATCAGTGATTTCAACTTTTGCCGGAAGACACGTGCCGTAATGTCATGCCTATGAACCGCCGATTGTCCTTGAAGTAAAAGCTGCAGTATCTCGTCCCAAGATTGATTACATGTAAATGTAATAAATAAATCTGGACGACCATAGAGACGAACATACGCAATAGCATCTTGAGCATATTCATGCATATGACGGGGACTGCCAGCATATGACGAAGGTAAAATTGTTAATCTTCCAACGTTTGTGGTATTACCGTCATTATAACTGCATCTCGCAAATGAATGTATTGTTCAGAACGGAGCTTGGTCTGATTCAGGCGGATATATAGCAAACGTTCTGATTCAATTTTAGCATACATATCCACGACAAATTGGTGAAACAATTCACGGCATTTTAAAATATAATTTTCTTCATCCTGCCGAATCATTAGTCTATAGGAATAATAATGCATTGCACTGCATTTCTTATTCATTTCTTTGTTAGTGGCTGGATTCATCAATTTAATATTAAAGTGATAGCCGTCGGCTCCATCCCAAAAAATGATAAGATATTGTAGGGCATCGTAGCATCGATGAGTTTCAGCAATTCTTAACAACTGAGCGTTTCGCTTATGTAGAGTAATATCTCGAGGTAAAAACTGATCACCGACCATAACGATTGCCACTTCGTCGATAGTCGGAGCATTGTATCTATGCATATGTTGGCCAGGAGGCGTTTTGTCAGTGGAAATAACAATTTTATGAGTATCAGTAGGCATCAAATCGATGGCTGTTTTGAACAGACGCACTAAATTATTATTTTCGTGGAAAAGATGTTGCAATTGGGAAACGATTGTCCTTTCAACGTAGGGAGAAATTTCGCAACGTGCATTCAATTCAGAATTTCTATCACTGATGAAGTACAATTGTAAAAATTTATGATTCTCGCCTGAGAATGGTAGAAGGGACCCTGCTTTATGATAAATTTGCCCTTTTACTTTGAAAGTAGACATAAATTGATCTGGATTTTCGATTTGGGCTCCAAACGACGTCATTTGGAAACATGAGTTGTATTGTCTGATTTTTGACAAAAAACGCTTAGATTCTGACGTAGTTCCAGTAAGGAAAGTCTTCAATGGCTCTGGTGGTGCAGCCAATAGAGGAAGTTTAACTTTTCCTGAGGCGCAACACATTCCCATTGTTTCACCATTGAATTTCAAGGCCTTGCAATAGGGACAAATTTTAGACATTGTCCCGGTTTGAACACATCTAATCAAGCTATAATCATCGACTGGGTTGTACCTGAATGCCAGGCGATAACTTTCAGATTGCTCTGATTCCTCGGCACGCTTTCTTTTCTTACTTTCTCTATCAGCAGCAAGCCTGATTTCTTGCTGTTCTTGTAATTCCTCGGCACGCTTTCTTTTCTTACTTTCTCTATCAGCAGCAAGCTGATTTCTTGCTGTTCTTGTGATTCCTCGGCACGCTTTCTTTTCTTACTTTCTCTTTCAGCAGCAAGCCTGATTTCTTGCTGTTCTTGTAATTCCTCGGCACGCCTTCTTTTTTCACATTCTCTTTTAGCAGCAAGTCTGCTTCTGCGTTGCTCTGGTAGTTCCTCGGCATGCTTTCTGTTCTTTCTTTCTCTATCAGCCTCAAGCCTGTTTCCCTGCTGGTCTTTTGATTCCTCGGCACGCCTTCTTTTTTCACTTTCTCTTTTAGCAGCAAGTCTGCTTCTGCGTTGCTCTGGTAGTTCCTCGGCATGCTTTCTGTTCTTTCTTTCTCTATCAGCCTCAAGCCTGTTTCCCTGCTGGTCTTTTGATTCCTCGGCACGCCTTCTTTTTTCACTTTCTCTTTTAGCAGCAAGTCTGCTTTCGCATTGCTCTGGTAGTTCCTCGGCACGCTTTCTTTTCTGACTTTCTCTATCAGCAGCAAGTTTTTTGGCATAGACTCTTTGAGCATCTTCATCAGCCATTGTAAACTTAAACATTAATAGATTTCTACGTGAACATATGTCTTATATAACTTGAATGACGTCACCTTCAAAGCAAAAATGACGGCAACTAATTTCTTGACGTCAGCCGAAACATGACGTCACCTGATCCACAGATCCACAGATCCACAGACAGACAGACAACTTATTTATATATATATAGATATATATATATATATACTAGCTGTTGGGGTGGCGCTTCGCGCCACCCCAACACCTAGTTGGTGGGGGCGCTTCGCACCCCCCCCCCCCCCCCAAGCCCCCCCGCGCGCGTAAGTCGTTACGCGCCATATTAGTTACGCGCCATTGTAGTTGTGTCCCTATGTCCCACCTGTGAATATAGATAGATATATATATATATATATATATATATATATATATATATATATATATATATATATATATATATATATATATATATATATGTTTTTAACTACGTAAAACTTGCGAATATACAACATTCTTTGCTGTCCCATTGTCTGTGCATATAAATAGATTTTCAGGTTTACCGACTCTTGAACATGCAACATAAAATGGTCCATGGGAAAACAATCCGTATTCAGATCTATACCTCATGATTCTAATGATTGCCCTTGAGCTTTGTTGATGGTGATTGCTAATCGACCATTCCCTGAGTCGCCATCGTCATTTATATATCCCCCTGTGCACCCCGGCGTCCCCTTTGTAGTTATGTCCCTGTGTCCCGGTCGTCATTTATATTCCCTGTGTCCCGGTCGTCATTTGTGTCCCGGTGTTCCAGTCTGTGATTTCTCTTTGAGTGTCCCAGGCGTCATTTATATTCCTTGTGTCCCGGTGTCCCGGTCGTCATTTATATCCCCCTGTGCCCCCCGGCGTCCCCATTGTAGTTGTGTCCCTGTGTCCCGGTCGTCATTTATATTCCCTATGTCCCGGTCGTCATTTGTATCCCGGTGTCCCGGTCTGTATATACATTCGTTTTTTAGTTTTGTTTTTCTCCTTTATTTTTTTCCTTTTTTCTTTTTTTTCTTTTTTAGTTTATTTAGATTTTTAGATTTTTTAGTTTTTTTATTAGTTTTTAGTTTTTTTGTAGTTTTTACCATTTTTTTAGTTTTTTTAGTTTTTTTTTTACTTATGTCCTGGTCGTCATTTATACTCCCTGTGTCCCGGTCGTCATTTGTGTCTCGGTGCTTTGTTGATTGCTAATTTATATTATATTTATATTTATATTTTTTATATATATTAATATTTTTTTAGTTTTCTTTTTCTCTTATTTTTCAGTTTTTTCCTTTTTATTAGTTTTTTCTTTTTTAGTTTTTAGTTTTTTTTTTGTTTTTTACCTTTTTTTAGTTTTTTTAGTTTTTTAGCTTTTTTAGTTTTTTTATTAGTTTTTAGTTTTTTTTTTTAGGTTTTGCCTTTTTTTAGTTTTTTCAGTTTTTTTTAGTTTTTAGTTTTTTACCTTTTTTTAGTTTTTTTTTTTAGTTTTTTAGCTTTTTTAGTTTTTTTTCTTTTTAGTTTTTTTTGTAGTTTTTACCTTTTTTAGTTTTTTTCTTCTTTTGTATTAGTGTGAAATAATTCAGACGTCATATGCGGACAAACACGACGTCACTCGACAGACAGACAGACAGACATAACCCACAAACAACTTATTTTTATATATATTTATTCATATTTTTTTAGTTTTCTTTTTCTCTTTTATTTTTCAGTTTTTTCCTTTTTTTTATTTTTTTTCTTTTTTAGTTTTTAGTTTTTTTAGTTTTTTACCTTTTTTTAGTTTTTTTTAGTTTTTTTAGTTTTTTAGCTTTTTTATTTTTTTATTAGTTTTTATTTTTTTTGTAGTTTTTGCCTTTTTTTATTTTATTCAGTTTTTTTCAGTTATTAGATTTTTACCTTTTTTTAGTTTTTTTTAGTTTTTCAGCTTTTTTAGTTTTTTTTCTTTTTAGTTTTTTTTGTAGTTTTTACCTTTTTTAGTTTTTTTTCTTCTTTTGTATTAGTGTGAAATAATTCAGACGTCATATGCGGACAAACATGACGTCACCTGATCCACAGATCCACACACAGACAACTTATTTTTATATATATAGATATATATTTAACTACGTAAAGCTTGCGAATATACAACATTCTTCGCTGTCCTATTGTCTGTCCATATAAATAGATTGTCAGGTTTACCAACTCTTGAACATGCAACATAATAATTGTCCATGGGAAAACAATTCGTATTCATATCTATACCGCATTTTTCTAACGATTGCCCTTGAGCTTTGTTGATGGTGATTGCTAATCGAACATTCCCTGTGTCCCCGTCGTCATCTATATATCCCCCTGTACCCCCGCGTCCCCGTTGGAGTTGTATCCCTGTGTCCAGGTCGTCATTTATATTCCCTGTGTCCCGGTCGTCATTTGTGTCCCGGTATCCCAGTCTGTAATTTCTCTTAGAGTGTCCTGGTCGTCATTTATATAGATATATAGATACAGTTTCATTTCAGTTTTTTTTCTTTTTTAGTTTTTTCTTTTCTTATTTTTTTTCTTTTTTAGTTTTTCTTTTTTAAGTTTCTTCTTTTTATTGATAATAAACCTCAAAATTTGGGTATCTGTTTTAAGGTTTTCGAATTACCTTAATCTTTTGTCAAAATATATTGAAACATTTGTGGAATTCCCAGTTTTTTTAGTTTTTTCTTTTTTTTTAGCTGTTTAGGTTTTTTTTTAGTTTTTTTTCTTTTTAGTTTTTTACCTTTTTATTTTTTTTACATTTTTCCTTTTTAAGGTTTTTTCTTTTTTAATTTTTTATTTAGTTTTTTTTTAGTTTTTTCTTTTTAGTTTTGTTTTTAGTTTTTTACCATTTTTGTTTTTTCGAATTACTTTACCTATTGTCAAAATATTTCGAAATATTTATGCAATTTCCAGTTTTTTACATTCT
>NC_088880.1:17842902-17923242 GCF_032884065.1 Artemia franciscana | reverse complement strand
GGAAAACAGGCTCGCGGCTGATAGAGAAAGTAAGAACAGAAAGCGTGCCGAGGAACTACCAGAGCAACGCGAAACCAGACTTACTGCTAAAAGAGAAAGTGAAAAAAGAAGGCTTGCCGAGGAATCACAAGAACAGCAAGAAAACAGGCTTGCGGCTGATAGAGAAAGTAAGAAAAGAAAGCGTGCCGAGGAATCACAGCAACAGCGTGAAATTAGGCTTGCGTCTCAAAGATAAATCACCAAAAGAAAGCGTGCCGAGGAGTACTCAGTGGAATGGCAAAAACGAGGATTGCCACACGCACATATACTAATCTGGCTACATTATAAAATTACTTCTAACGAAATTGATGATGTGATTTCCGCTGAAATACCTGATGAAAATGTCGATAAGGGGTTATATGGTATTGTTGTAAAAAATATGATACATGGACCTTGCGGTGCATTGAACGAAAATTCACCATGCTTGGCCAAGGAAGGTGCACAAAGCAATATCCTCGACTTTTAGTACCCAACACAATTACTGGCAATGAGGGTTCACCACAATATAGAAGAAGATCTACTGAAGATGGCTGTAAAATAGCAATAATAAAGAAGCGTAATGGTACCATCATCGAAGTAGATAACCAGTGGGTTGTTCCATATTCCCAATTATTATCAAAAACATTTAATGCACTGAAGTGCCTTCGTATTACACGTTGAATACTAAAAATAAAGTATTTGAACGTCGAAAACAGGGTAAGTCAGTCGACGGCCAACCTACCATGTTCAAAGATACCACGATAGGAAGACTCTACACCGTTTACCCCAATCAACATGAATGCTTCTTTCTACGCCTGGTTTTGATGAATGTACCCGGTCCGACGTCCTTTGAGGATTTGAGAACTGTTAACGGTACTATACATGACACTTACCGTAGTACATGCCAAGCTCTGAGTTTATTGGAAAATGACCAACACTGGGATAATTGCATCAATGACGCGTGCGAAACGTCAACTCCAAGTCAAATTCGTGGATTGTTTGAATCATTCTAACAACTTGCTCTCCTTCAGCTCCTACAGATTTATGGGGAAAATATAAATCGAAAATGTCCGAAGATATACTCCATCGAAAACGGTTAGAGACGTCAGATATGACTTTTGATTTTACATCAGAAATTTATAACTACACTTTAGTTATTATAGAAGATTTGTGCGTATATATGGCAAACAAACCTCTTCAGAATTTGGGAATGCCTTCACCTAATCGTACCGCTACTGTTTCGACATGTGTAAAATTGGATCGTGAACAAAGTTACAGTACGAGTGATCTATTGTCGTATGTACAAAATGACATTTCAAAGTTAACGTCGGAACAAAGACATTTATGATACGATGATGCATTGTGTCGATAACAACGCCTTTATTTTTCGGAATTCAACGTGCAACAAAGAGCCCTGAATACACCGGATACAAAGTTAACTGCTCTCTTTTCGCTATGCTAAAATGATTCTTTTGCAAAAAAACTGTTGTATACTAAAGTGCCTTCGTATTACACGTGGAATACTAAAAATGAAGTATTTGAACGTCGAAAACAGGGTAAGTCAGTCGACGGCCAACCTACCATCTTCAAAGATACCACGATAGGAAGACTCTACACCGTTCACCCCAATCAACATGAATGCTTCTTTCTACGCCTGCTTTTGGTGAATATACCCGGTCCGACGTCCTTTCAGTATTTGAGAACTGTAAACGGTACTATACATGACACTTACCGTAGTGCATGCCAAGCTCTGAATTTATTGGAGAATGACCAACACTGGGATAACTGCATCAATGACGCGTGCGAAACGTCAACTCCAAGTCAAATTCGTGCATTATTTGGAATCATTCTAACAACTTGCTCTCCTTCAGCTCTCCTTTACTCTTCTAATGCATTAAGTCAATAACAACGTTGGAGAAATTTTCTTTTTGGATGCGCCAGGAGGTACTCGTAAAACGTTTGTGATAAAACTGATTCTGGCATTGCGGGAAATTTCAGGCAAACATTACTTATAATACCTAGATCAACCCCTGCAGACGAAATGAATAATTGCTGGCAATTGGAAACGGAAAGCTCCCAGTAGACTCAACGTCAGGACGTATACAACTACCTGCTGAATTCTGAAATTTAGTGACGTCCAAAAATGAATTAATTGAAAAAGTATTTCCAAATATTCTAAACAATTATAAAAATAATAAATGGCTAAGTGAAAGAGTGATTCTTGCACCCAAAAATATAGACGTCCACGAAATCAACAATACTGTTTTAACCAAGATTCGAGACCAGGTAGTCCTTCACAAGTCAGTCGTCACAGTTTTGGAGCCAAAATGTTAATTATCCATCTGAATTTTTAAATTCCGTGGATCTTTCAGGGTTTTCACCACACGTGCTACAACTAAAAATAGGCGTACCAATAATACTGTTAAGAAATATCAACCCACCAAAGCTTTGCAATGGCACACGACTCGCCGTAAAAAAAAACAATGGAAAACGACCCATGTTCATGGGTCGGTAAACCTCACAATCTATTTATATGCAGCGACAATTGGACAGCGAAGAATGTTGTATATTCGCAAGTTTTACGCAGTTAATTTGTATTGTGTCTATCTATCTATCTATCTATATAAAAACGAGTTGTGTGTATGCACGTTTGTTTGTTTTTAAAAAGAGCGTTTGCATATGACGTCATTATAAGTACATAAGGCTTTGTATATGCACAGACAATGGGAAAGCCAAAAATGTTGTATATTCGCAAGTTTTACGTAGTTCAAAACACACATACAAATCTATCTATATTCATAGGTGATACACAGGGACACAACTACAATGGCGCGTAACTATTATGGCGCGTAACGACTTACGCGCGCGGGGGGGCGCGAAGCGCCCCCACCAACTAGGTGTTGGGGTGGCACGAAGCGCAACCCAAACAGCTAGTATACTAATATAAATGATTAAATAAAAGTTAAAACGAGTAAAGCTTAAATTGAATAGGCAAATCAATCTTAAAAAACGACCAAAAAGTATTTTTCTGTTGAAGTATAAATTAAATACAAAACGAACAGAAGTTAAATTTACAATCAATTCACTCTATAACCAAAGACTACAACACTATATACAATTTGGCTTGATTAAATTTTAGTGTAAGGGTGCCCAAAGGGCGCATAGGTCGCAAAAATACAGAAAAGTTACTGCCTGATCTTGGCAACCCCATAAGAAGGACAGAAAAGGGAATAACATATTCCCCGTTCACTGCCCGTGTCAAGACATTCCCCAAGTCTTGACACTCTCGCTTGCCCCGAGAGTCACCCCCGGCGTCCCCGTAGTAGTTGTGTTCCTGTCGTCATTTATATTCCCTGTGTCCCGGTCGTCATTTGTCTCCCGGTGTCCCAGTCTGTAATTTATTTTTGAGTGTCCCGGTCGTCATTTATATTCCCTGTGTCCCGGTTTCCCGGTCGTCATTTGTGTCCTGGTGTCCCGGTCTGTAATTTCATCAGTTGACAAACATGAAGTCAATCGACAAACAACATCATGACGACATACAACTCAATCCTTATAATGACGTCACTCGACAGACAGACAGACAACTTATTTTTATATCTATCTACTATATATATAAAAATAAGTTGTCTGTGTGTCTGTGTGTCGAGTGACGTCATGTTTGTCGACTGACGAAATTACAGACCGGGACATTGGGACACAAATGACGACCGGGACACCGGGACATAGGGAATATAAATGACGACCGGGACACAAGGAATGTTCGATTTGCAATCACCATCAACAAAGCACCGGGACACAAATGGCGACTGGCACACAGGGAATATAAATGACGACCGGGACACTCAAAGAGAAATTACAGACTGGGACACCGGGACACAAATGATGACCGGGACACAGGGAATATAAATGACGACCGGGACACAGGGACACAACTACAACGGGGACGCCGGGGGGTCACAGGGGCATATATAAATGACGACGGCGACACAGGGAATGGTCGATTAGCAGTCACCATCAACAAAGCTCAAGGGCAATCATTAGAATCATGAGGTATAGATCTGAATACGGATTGTTTTCCCATGGACAATTAAATGTTGCATGTTCAAGAGTCGGTAAGCCTGACAATCTATTTATATGCACAGACAATGGGACAGCGAAGAATGTTGTATATTCGCAAGTTTTACGTAGTTAAAAACATATCTATATATATAAAAATAAGTTGTCTGTGGATGGATGGATGGATGGATGTGTGGATGGATGTGTCAGGTGACGTCACCTGAAAAAACTGGATCAGGTGACGTCAAAACTGAAAAAACTAAAAAAGGCAAAAACTACAAAAAAAACTAAAAACTAATAAAAAAAATAAAAAAGCTAAAAAACTAAAAAAACTATAAAGGTAAAAACCAATAAAAAACTAAAAAAAAAACTGAAAAAACTAAAAAAAGGCAAAAACTACAAAAAAAAACTAAAAACTAATAAAAAAAGTAAAAAAGCTAAAAAACTAAAAAAACTAAAAAAACTAAAAAAAGGTAAAAAACTAAAAAAAATAAAAAATAAAAAAAAAACTAAAAAAAAGGAAAAAACTGAAAAATAAGCTAAAATAAAGGTAAAAACCAATAAAAAACTAAAAAAAAAAAGGAAAAAACTAATAAATGACGACACTCAAAGAGAAAGCGGGCAAGGACAAAAAACTAAAAAAAAAGGCAAAAACTACAAAAAAACTAAAAACTAATAAAAAAAATAAAAAAGCTAAAAAACTAAAAAAACTAAAAAAAGGTAAAAAACTAAAAAAACTAAAAACTAAAAAAAAACTAAAAAAGGTAAAAACTAAAAGAACTAAAAAAGAAAAAAATAAATGACGACACTCAAAGAGAAAGCGACCAGGACAAAAGGAATGTTCGATTAGCAATCAACAAAGCACCTAAAAAAAAAGGCAAAAACTACAAAAAAACTAAAAACTAATAAAAAAAATAAAAAAGCTAAAAAACTAAAAAAACTAAAAAAAGGTAAAAAACTAAAAAAACTAAAAACTAAAAAAAAACTAAAAAAGGTAAAAACTAAAAGAACTAAAAAAGAAAAAAATAAATGACGACACTCAAAGAGAAAGCGACCAGGACAAAAGGAATGTTCGATTAGCAATCAACAAAGCACCGGGACACAGGGAGTATAAATGACGACCAGGACACAAGTAAAAAAAAAAATTAACAAAACTAAAAAGAAGGTAAAAACTACAAAAAAACTAAAAAGAAAAAAAAACTAAAAACTAATAAAAAAACTAAAAAATCTAAAAATCTAAATAAACTAAAAAAGAAAAAAAAAGGAAAAAAATAAAGGAGAAAAACAAAACTAAAAAACGAATGTATATACAGACCGGTACACCGGGATACAAATGACGACCGGGACACAGGGAATATAAATAACGACCGGGACACAGGGACACAACTACAACGGGGACACCGGGGGAAACAGGGGGATATAAATGACGACCGGGACAAAAAAACTAAAAAGAAATAAAAACTAAAAACTAATAAAAAAAACTAAAAAATCTAAAAATCTAAATAAGCTAAAAAAGAAAAAAAAAGGAAAAAAATAAAGGAGAAAAACAAAACTAAAAAACGAATGTATATACAGACCGGGACACCGGGATACAAATGATGACCGGGACGCGGGACACAGGGAATATAAATGACGACCGGGACACAGGGACACAACTACAACGGGGACACCGGGGGAAACAGGGGGATAACCTGACAATCTATTTATATGCAAAGACAATGGGACAGCAAAGAATGTTGTATATTCGCAAGTTTTACGTAGTTAAAACCATATATATATATATATATCTATATTCACAGGTGGGACATAGGGACACAACTACAATGGCGCGTAACTATTATGGCGCGTAACGACTTACGCGCGCGGGGGGGCTTGGGGGGGGCGCGAAGCGCCCCCACCAACTAGGTGTTGGGGTGGCGCGAAGCGCCACCCCAACAGCTAGTATATATATATATATATATATATATATATATATATATATATATATATATATATATATATATATATATATATATATATATATATACTAGCTGTTGGGGTGGCGCTTCACGCCACCCCAACACCTAGTTGGTGGGGCGCTTCGCACCCCCCCGAGCCCCCCCGCGCGCGTAAGTCGTTACGCGCCATATTAGTTACGTGCCATTGTAGTTGTGTCCCTGTGTCCCACCTGTGAATATAGACAGATTTATATATGTGTTTCAAACTACGTAAAAATTGCGAATATACAACATTCTTGGCCTTCCCATTCGTCTGTCCATATACAAAGCCGTATGTACTAATAATGACGTCATATGCAAACGCTCTTTTTACAAACAAACAAACATGCATACACACAACTCGTTTTTATATAGATAGATAGATAGATAGATACAATACAAATTAACTACGTAAAACTTGTGAATATACAACAGTCTTCGCTGTCCCATTGTCTGTGCGTATAAATAGATTGTCAGGTTTACCGACCCTCAAAGATGCAACATACAATTGTTCATTGGTAAAGCAATCTGTATTAAGATCTATACGGCATTTTTCTACTGATTGCCCTTGAGCTTTGTTGATGGTGGTTGCAAATGCTAATCGAATTGGGAATTGCAATCTTTTAAATTGAAAAAGCAGATCCGTTGGAATCATGGGAATGCGAGGATTAAGAACAGCCTCACCCTCATAAGGCCCTGTCAAGATTGTGGCCTCTATTAGGTTTTCCATTGTTTTTTTTACGGCAAGTCGCGTGCCATTGCAAAGCTTTGGTGGGTTGATATTTCTTAAAAGTATTATTGGTACGCCTATTTTTAGTTGTAGCACGTGTGGTGGAAACCCTGAAGGATCTATGGAATTTAAAAATTCAGATGGATAATTAACCGCTTCATTTGATTCCAAAATACAAATTAACTGCGTAAAACTTGCGAATATACAACAGTCTTCGCTGTCCAATCGTCGCTGCATATAAATAGATTGTCAGGTTTACCGACCCTCGAACATGCAACGTACAATTGTCCATGGGAAAAACAATCAGTATTAAGATCAATACCACATTTTTCTAATGATTGACCTTGAGCTTTGTTAATGGTGATTGCAAATGCTAATCGAATTGGGAATTGCAATCTTTTAAATTGAAAAGGCAGATCCGTTGGAATCATGGGAATGCGAGGAATAAGAACAGCCTCACCTTCAAAAGGCCCTGTCAAGATTGTGGCCTCTATTAGGTTTTCCATTGTTTTTTTTACGGCAAGTCGAGTGCCATTGCAAAGCTTTGGTGGGTTTATATTTCTTAAAAGTATTATTGGTACGCCTATTTTTAGTTGTAGCACGTGTGGTGGAAACCCTGAAAGATCTATGGAATTTAAAAATTCAGATGGATAATTAACCGCTTCATTTGGTTCCAAAACTGTGTCGACTGACTTGTAAAGGACTGCCTGGTCTTGAATCTTGGTCAAAACAAAATTGTTGATTTCGTGGACGTCTATATTTTCGGGTGCGAGAATCGCTCTTTCACTTAGCCATTTATTATTTTTATAATTTTTTAGAATATTCAGAAATACTTTTTCAATCAATTCATTTTTGGACGTCACTAAATTACAGAAATCAGCAGGTAGTTGTATACGTCCTGAAATTGAGTCTACTGGGAGCTTTCCGTTTCCCATTACCAGCAATTGATCTGAAAATGTTTGACCAGAGTCATCGTTTTGCAATCGGACACGCATATTTGTAGTTGATTTTAATGTTTTTACGAGTGCCCATAAATTAGAATTTTTCAGGCAAGCATTCATTTCGTCTGCAGGAGTTGATCTAGGTATTATAGGTAATGTTTGGTTGAAATCTCCCGCAAGCAATATTAAGGTGCTGCCAAAGGGTTTCGACTTCCCTCTCAAATCTTTCAAGCATTGATCCAGAGCCTCGAGCGATTTTTTGTGTGCCATTGTGCATTCATCCCAAATAATAAGTTTGCATTGCTGCAATACTTTACCCATCCCAGATGATTTGGAAATATTGCACGTGGGGAATTTCTGTAGAATGCAAGTTCAGAGGCAATTTCAAAGCGGAATTAGCAGTTCTTCCACCAGGCAGCAATGTTGCGGCTATTCCGGACGACGCAATTGCCAACGCTATATCATTTTTTGATCGAATTGATGCCAGAATCAGTTTTATCACAAACGTTTTACCAGTACCTCCTGGCGCATCCAAAAAGAAAATTTCTCCAACGTTGTTATCGACACAATGCATTATCGTATCATAAATGTCTTTTTGTTCCGACATTAACTTGGAAATGTTATTTTGTACATACGACAATAGATCACTCGTACTGTAACTTTGTTCACGATCCAATTCTACACATGTCGAAACAGCAGCGATACGGTTAGGTGACGGCATTCCCAAATCCTGAAGAGGTTTGTTTGCCATACTTACGCACAAATCTTCTATAACAACTAAAGTGTAGTTATAAATTTCTGATGTAAAATCAAAAGTCATATCTGACGTCTCTAACTGTTTTCGATGAAGTATATCTTCGGAAATTTTGGACTTATATTTTTCCCATAACTCTGTAGGAGCTGATGGAGAGCAAGTTGTTAAAATGATGCCAAACAATGCACGAATTTGACTTGGGGTTGACGTTTCGCACGCGTCATTGATGCAGTTATCCCAGTGTTGGTCATTCTCCAATAAATTCAGAGCTTGGCATGCACTACGGTAAGTGTCATATATAGTACCATTTACAGTCCTCAAATACTCAAAGGATGTCGGACCGGGTACATTCACCAAAAGCAGGCGTAGAAAGAAGCATTCATGTTGATTGGGGTGAACGGTGTAGAGTCTTCCTATCGTGGTATCTTTGAAGATGGTAGGTTGGCTGTCGACTGACTTACCCTGTTTTCGACTTTCAAATACTTTATTTTTAGTATACCACGTGTAATACGAAGGCACTTCAGTATACAGCAGTTTTTTGCAAAAGAATCATTTTTGCAAAGCGAAAAAAAGCTGTTAATGTTGTATCCGGTGGATTCAGGACTCTTTGTTGCACGTTAGTTTCCGTGAAATAAACACGTTGACCATTCTGTAAATGTACCGCTAAGTGAACAACAGCTGGACTACGTTCATGTATCGGAAATGAAAGAATTCGCCAAACAGCTTCATTACTGCTGATGTATTTTCCAGCCTGATATTCTACGATTTCATCGAAATCTTTGATTTCGGACTGCAAGCCAAAAACTGCCATGTCACTGCCTTTGTTGACGTATTTACATATGTATTTGATTGCCTTTACGGAGTTACAGTATTCAACGTTTATGTGTGCATTAAATGTTTTTGATAATAATGGGGAATATGGAACAACCCACTGGTTATCTACTTCGATGGTGGTACCGTTACGCTTCTTTATTATTGCTGTTTTACCGCCATCTTCAGTAGATCTTCTTCTATATTGTGGGTAACCATCATTGCCAGTAATTGTTTTGGGTACTAAAATTCGAGGATATTGCTTTGTGCACCTTCCTTCGGCCATGCATGGTGAATTTTCGTCCAGTGCACCGCAAGGTCCATGTATCATATTTTTTACAATAATATCATGTAACCCCTTATCGACATTTTTATCAGGTATTTCAGCGGAAATCACATCATCAATTTCGTTCGAAGTAATTTTTTTATGTAGCCAGATTAGTATATGTGCGTGTGGCAAACCTCGTTTTTGCCATTCCACTGAGTACATCCAGCATCGCACTGACCCAAACACTTCATGTTTTACAAGGTAGTTTATCAGTGATTTCAACTTTTGCCGGAAGACACGTGCCGTAATGTCATGCCTATGAACCGCCGATTGTCCTTGAAGTAAAAGCTGCAGTATCTCGTCCCAAGATTGATTACATGTAAATGTAATAAATAAATCTGGACGACCATAGAGACGAACATACGCAATAGCATCTTGAGCATATTCATGCATATGACGGGGACTGCCAGCATATGACGAAGGTAAAATTGTTAATCTTCCAACGTTTGTGGTATTACCGTCATTTATAACTGCATCTCGCAAATGAATGTATTGTTCAGAGCGGAGCTTGGTCTGATTCAGGCGGATATATAGCAGACGTTCTGATTCAATTTTAGCATACATATCCACGACAAATTGGTGAAACAATTCACGGCATTTTAAAATATAATTTTCTTCATCCTGCCGAATCATTAGTCTATAGGAATAATAATGCATTGCACTGCATTTCTTATTCATTTCTTTGTTAGTGGCTGGATTCATCAATTTAATATTAAAGTGATAGCCGTCAGCTCCATCCCAAAAAATGATAGGATATTGTAGGGCATCGTAGCATCGATGAGTTTCAGCAATTCTTAACAACTGAGCGTTTCGCTTATGAAGAATAATATCTCGAGGTAAAAACTGATCACCGACCATAACGATTGCCACTTCGTCGACAGTCGGAGCATTGTATCTACGCACATGTTGGCCAGGAGGCGTTTTGTCAGAGGAAATAACAATTTTATGCGTATCAGTTGGCATCAAATCGATGGCTGTTTTGAACAGACGCACTAAATTATTATTTTCGTGGAAAAGATGTTGCAATTGGGAAACGATTGTCCTTTCAACGTTGGGAGAAATTTCGCAACGTGCATTCAATTCAGAATTTCTATCACTGATGAAGTACAATTGTTAAAATTTATGATTCTCGCCTGAGAATGGTAGAAGGGACCCTGCTTTATGATAAATTTGCCCGTTTACTTTGAAAGTAGACATAAATTGATCTGGATTTTTATTTGGGCTCCAAACGAAGTCATTTGGAAACATGAGTTGTATTGTCTGAATTTTGACAAAAAACGCCTAGATTCTGACGTAGTTCCAGTAAGGAAAGTCTTCAATGGCTCTGGTGGTGCAGCCAATAGAGGAAGTTTAACTTTTCCTGAGGCGCAACACATTCCCATTGTTTCACCATTGAATTTCAAGGCCTTGCAATAGGGACAAATTTTAGACATTGTCCCGATTTGAACACATCTACTCAAGCTATAATCATCGACTGGGTTGTACCTGAATGCCAGGCGATAACTTTCAGGTTGCTCTGATTCCTCGGCAAGCTTTCTTTTCTTACTTTCTCTATCAGCAGCAAGCCTGATTTCTTGCTGTTCTTGTGATTCCTCGGCACGCTTTCTTTTCTTACTTTCTCTATCAGCAGCAAGCCTGATTTCTTGCTGTTCTTGTAATTCCTCGGGACGCCTTCTTTTTTCACATTCTCTTTTAGCAGCAAGTCTGCTTCCGCGTTGCTCTGGTAGTTCCTCGGCATGCTTTCTGTTCTTTCTTTCTCTATCAGCCTCAAGCCTGTTTCCTTGCTGTTCTTTTGATTCCTCGGCACGCTTTCTTTTTTACTTTCTCTTTTAGCAGCATGTCTGCTTTCGCGTTGCTCTGGTAGTTCCTCGGCACGCTTTCTTTTCTGACTTTCTCTATCAGCAGCAAGTTTTTTGGCATAGACTCTTTGAGCATCTTCATCAGTCATTGTAAACTTAAACCTTAATAGATTTCTACTTGAACATATGTCTTATATAACTTGAATGACGTCACCGTCAAAGCAAAAATGACAGCAACTAATTTCATGACGTCAGCCGACACAGAAACATGACGTCACCTGACAACTAATTTCATGACGTCAGCCGACACAGAAACATGACGTCACCTGATCCACAGATCCACAGACAGACAACTTATTTTTATATATATAGAAGATATATATATATATATATATATATATATATATATATATATATATATATATCTATATATATATATCTATATTCACAGGTGGGACACAGAGACACAACTACAATGGCACGTAACTAATATGGCGCGTAATGACTTACGCGCGTGGGGGGGCTTGGGGGGGCGCGAAGCGCCCCCATTAACTAGGTGTTGGGGTAAACAGCTAGTATAAGATAGATTTATGTTAGTACCTATAGTAAGTTTGAGTTCATTTGCAATGAATTGCAATTGATAATCTCTTTAGGAGGAGGGGGATCGGTCCAAGGAAGACCAGGGGTTAGAAATAAAATATTGTTTACAAGTTGATTTTTGTAGGGTGGAGGGTCTGGCAATAGAAGCCTAGGGTTGAGTTCCAACAACTTTTGGAGTGAAATATGGTTAATAAGTTTGTGTGTGTGTGGATGAGGAGGGGGGCGTGGAAGGAGTGCCAGGGGTCAGCTGCCATGATTTTTGGAATAAAATATCGTAGATAAATTGTTTTGGCGGGATCAGAACATGGAGGAACGGCCGAGGGACAGCTTCTATGATTTTCGACATAAAATATCGTTGGTATTTTTTCTTGGAGGGAGGAGGGAGAGCCAGGGAGGGAGTGTCAGGGGTCAGCCCCTTTAATTTTGGAAAAAAATATGGTTAATATGTTTTTTGGAGGGAGCAGGTTTCGCCAAGGAGGGAGACCCGAGGGTCAGTTCTAAGGATTTTTGAAATAAAATTTCGTCAATTTTTTGGGGGGAGGGGTTCAGGCATGGGTGGGCCAGGGCTGAGTTCCAACATCTTTTGGACTAAAATATTTACAATAAGTATTTTTTGTTTCAGGAGGAGGGGTTGGTCAGGCAGGGAAGGCAAGGAGTTCGCTCCCCAAAGTTTTTGAATACATTATCGTTGATTAGTTTTTTTGAAGGGAGGAGGGTCGGGTTTATATGCTCCTTGAGCTATTTTAAAAATTGCCAAAAAATCTTGTATGCCCCAGGGCATAAAATACAACTAGAAGTTTCAATTTCCAATAGAACGATCCCCCTCCAAAGTTTATACGATTATGCCTTCCATAAGAACCTTATATGCTCCGGGGCATAATTTACAATACTTGCCCCCGGGCTCTGGGGGGTTGTGTAATTCCCACATTTTCTGTTATATGAACTTTGTTCCATCTTGGACAAAATGATTATTTCAAAAATTTGATCTCGGATACATTTGGGTAAAAAGAACGTGGGAGGCTAGTTGCCCTCGGGCCACTCTTGACTCTTATAGAGGGTAGTATAGCTTCCAATGTCCAATCAAGTGAGTCCCCTAGGAAGTTTTTGGGAACATATTTTCGACACGAAGTTCCTTTGGAAAAAATTAAGTGAATTGGAGGGAAGCTAGCCCCCCTCCTCTACCCCCCCCCCCCAAATGAATCTGGTAAAATTGAGATAGCCACTTTATTAAAAATAGTTCAGACATCAGATACAAAACTCCGGGGTAATACAACCCCTCGGAGCGTGGGGGAAAGTTTTTTAAGCTATTCCCCGGAGCGCACATAAGGTTTTTATTATGTATATTTTATTATGTCATATAAGCTTTAGAGGTGGCTCATTTGATTGGAAATTGAAAGTTCTGGCTACCTATTTATGATTCTAAACTTATTGGAGGGCATCTCAACCCCAACCTCAAACACATCCTCTTTTTCCAAAATACATCCGATCAAATTTTGAAAAAGCCGAAATATCAGATAAAAAAAGCTTTGGATTTAGCATATCCCCCGAACCCAAGGGAAGAGATTTAAGTTATGCTCTGTTCTTCCATGTTCATTTCCATGGTTCATATAGAAGGGGTACTCGTACAAACTTCAGAGGGGACTAATTTGACTGGAAATCGAAAGTTTTAGTTCACTTTTTAAGAGTCAAAAGAGATCGGAGGGCAACATGAGTAGTAGTAATGCTTGTAGACACACAAGCACTGCTCCCCCTAAGGGTATTTTACAAGACACTGATCCATTATTTATTCGGTTTATTGGTCAAAGGTGGTTGTTGCGTTTCACTATAAACAGTTTAGCAGGTGTTATGTATTGAAGTCAATTAGTTGCTAATTTTTCTTCACGAAATTTTTTTCCAAAAATTATTTTCAAGGTGTTTTTCGTCATGAGGTTTTCAACACGTTTCAAGGAAGTTATCATGTTTTTTTCTCCAGCCCATTTTTTCAAGATATTTTTCTAAAAACATTTTTCTTCAAGATGTTTTTCTTTAAAACATTTTTCAAGACGTTTCAAGACGATTTCCCAATGTTCGTCAAGACGCTGGCCATAAGTGGGGATTCCCTTTGAGTAAAACATGATCTTAGTACGTTTTTCTTAAGGCTTTCAAATACACAAGTTTTCCCAACATAAATATCGGGCTTGTTTAAGAGTTTGTTAATCATCAGGAGTGACTTAAAAATTGCCAGATAGTGAAATCGTTTGCACAATACGTGAGCATATGACAGGTATAATCACATTATCTTTGAGTGAACATGATTTTCGGATATTTTTAAGGTTGCTCCGTGGCACTCTATGGCTGGTTATCGAAAGTATTTAGTTTATTGTATGTCTCCATTCAATACTAACAGCATATTAGTAGTGTAAACGCTTAAACCTTATTTCAAAAAGGGGAAATAAAATATTTCAATAATATGTGTGTACAAAATAGAGTTATTGTAACATTAAATGCTCGAAAGGTTGAATATTTGGACTACGAAATAAGCAATCATGGAGATCTTAATGGAAGTACATGCATGTATTGTTATGGTAGCGACAGATTGAATTTCTTTGGGGTACAGAAAAAGTTCAACATTACTAATCGTGGATATGTAAGAGTAGCATTTCAAGAGAAGTTAGTGCTCAAAGACAATGCAACTCTGAAACTAATAGTTGACAAAAAGGAGAACTTCTTGCTAGTGCTTGTGGGAACAAGTTACTCATTATATATCCTATTTGCGTCGTTCGGGTGTTAGCATTTAACTAAAGGTAAAAATAAGACAGGCGTAGTGCTGCCTCAATCTCATAAACCCGATCTTGTCTGCGTGCCAGAACTGCAATCTATGTAAATATAATGTGGTAACAGACAGTGAAAAAATGGGCAAAATAAAAGGGGTATTGGCAGAGGATATCATCATCGAATATAAAGATGATTCAATGAATAGCAAATTACCAGTGAACATTAATGCTACCATCGTGAGTTTACCAAAAGATACTATCATTGAAAAAAATAATAATAGTAATGAACTGAGAGATGAGTTTGTAGGTAAAACTATGTTAAAAGTCGTGTATCACCCCAAAGCGGAATTAGTGTCAGGTCAAAAGAATATATGATAAATCATTCTATGGAACAAATTCAAAACATTCAAGCTAGCTTGATGGTATTTATGATATGTGATATTGTACATTCTATTATTTCAATAAAAATGTTTTCATTATTTTTTAGGGTACGTTAGAAACTCCAACGTATCGAATGTTTATTGAAAAGTCAGAGATACAAGAGCAGTGATTTGCAGAGACACAGACACTAATACCAGGCCCATAGTGAGTATACTAGAGGCTGAGCTAGGTTAACGAAGTTCTTATGCAACCCTGACGAAATTAACCGGATTTAATTCCAAGATCAAACATACTTAAAATATTTTATTTTATGAAACACAAGAACAGGAATTTTCAGACCCATAGGCACTACTACCGGGCCCATAGGGAGTGTAATAGAGTCCGAGATAGGAGAACCGAAATTTTCCTTCCAAAGTCAGATACGATCGAATTGATTTCATTTTCAAAGTCAGAGATATTTGAGTTGGAATTTTCATGGATGTTTACCAAAGTCTGAGATGTATGAGCATTATTTTTTCCAGGGCCCACACACAGAAACACACACAAGCACACAGGCAAAAACTGACACACGCATACACACAAAAACACATATAAACTTATAAACACACACAGAGAGACAAACACAAATACTGACACACACAATTACACATACACACATGCAGAGGCAAACAGAGAGACGGAAAAATACACACAAACACACACTGACACACACACACACAAAAACACACACGCAGACACACACACACACACACACACACACACACACACACACACACACACACACACACAGACACACAGACACACCCTCACAGGGAGACAGACACAAACAGAGACACACACAAAGATAGACACAGAAACAGACGGACGGTAAGACAAACACTAACACCCATAGAGACTGTCTGTGTGTTTTTGTGTGCCTCTGTGTCTATGTGTGTGTGTGTGTGTGTCTGTGTGTCTGTGTGTGTCTGTGTGTGTCTGTGTGTGTCTGTCTGTGTCTATGTGTGTCTGTGTGTGTGTCTTTGTGTGTGTCTGTGTGTGTGTCTGTGTGTGTGTCTGTGTTTGTGTCTGTGTGTATGTCTGTGTGTGTGTTCTGTGTGTGTGTCTGTGTGTGTCTGTTTGTATCTGTGTGTATCTGTGTGTGTCTGTGTGTCTGTGTGTGTGTCTGTGTGTGTGTCTGTGTGTGTGTCTGTGTCTCTGTGTGTGTCTGTGTGTGCCTGTGTGTGTGTGTGTCTGTGTGTGTGTGTCTGTGTGTGTCTGTGTATGTCTGTGTGTGTCTGTGTGTGTGTCTGTGTGTGTCTGTGTGTATCTGTGTGTATCTGTATGTGTCTGTGTGTGTCTGTGTGTGTCTGTGTGTATATTTGTGTATCTGTGTGTCTGTGTGTGTTTGTGTGTGTCTGTGTGTGTCTGTGTTTGTCTGTGTGTCTGTGTGTGTGTCTGTGTGTCTGTGTGTGTGTCTGTGTGTGTCTGTGTGTATCTGTGTGTATCTGTGTGTATCTGTGTGTATCTGTGTGTGTCTGTGTGTGTCTGTGTGTATCTGTGTGTGTCTGTGTGTGTCTGTGTGTGTCTGTGTGTGTGTGTCTGTGTTTGTGTCTGTGTGTGTGTCTGTGTGTGTGTGTGTGTCTGTGTGTGTGTCTGTGTGTGTGTCTGTGTGTGTGTCTGTGTGTGTGTCTGTGTGTGTGTCTGTGTGTGTATCTGTGTGTGTGTCTGTGTGGGTGTCTGTGTGTGTGTCTGTGTGTGTGTCTGTGTGTGTGTCTGTGTGTGTGTCTGTGTGTGTGTCTGTGTGTGTGTCTGTGTGTGTGTCTGTGTATGTGTCTGTGTATGTGTCTGTGTGTGTGTCTGTGTGTGTGTTTGTGTCTGTGTGTGTGTCTGTGTGTGTATGTGTCTGTGTATGCGCGTGCGTGCGTATCTTTTCGTAACTCTGTTTGTTTTTGTGTCTCTCTCTCTCTGTTTGTTTGTGTGTGTGTTTGTGTGTTGGTATATGTGTTTGTCTCTCTCTCGCTCTCTCTTTCTCTCTCTCTCTCTCTCTCTCTCTCTCTCTCTCTCTCTCTCTCTCTCTCTTTCTCTCACTCTCTCTCCCTCTTTGTAATGTTTATCTGTTAGTCTGTCTGTTTGTCTTTTCATGCGTATTTGTATGTGTGTGCGTATCTGCCTCTATGTTTGTGTGCAAGTGTGCCTATCTATCCGTCCATCTGTCAGTCGGTGCGTCTGTCTGTCTCTGCATATATATCTGTCTTTCTGTGTGTGCAACTGTGTGTCTTTGAGTGTGTGTCTATCTGTGTGTGGGTGTGTATCTATCCAGTCGTCTGTCTATCTGTCTGTCTGTGCATGTGCATTTGTGCGTATTTGTTTGTCTCTGTGTGTGCGTGTATGTATATGTGTCTGTCTATCAGTCTCTATATGTGTGCCTGTGTGTGTATTTATGTATATCTGTGTATGTATCAATCCGTATGTATTTCTGTTTATGGTTGTTTCTCTCTATCTATGTTACTGTGTGTATGGGTGGGTGTGCACCTGTCCCTATGTGTGTTTGTATCTGTCCCTACATCTGTCTATCTGTGCATATATGTCTGTCTTTGTCTGTGTGTTCTTGTATATGTGTGAGTCTGTCTTTGTGCATGTGTGTGTGTGTTTGTGCTTGTGTCTGTTATGTGAACAGTGGAAAAAGTTCAGCTCAAACGTCTTATACTTTGGTAAAAATCTCTGAAAATTTCAATAGACATGTCTCTGACTTTTGAAAAAATTCAGCTCGCTCGTTTCAGACTTTGGGAGGAAAAAATTCCTCTTCACTTATTCCAGACTCTAGTAGACTCCTTGTTGGAATGGTAATAATGTCCATGTTTCTGAAAATTTCTTTTCTTGCTTCTCTGAGCTACGAAAAATATATGTTTTGCGTGTTTGATCTTGGAATAAAATGAGGGTTTTCTCTCTCACACTTTGATAAAAAAAAAACTTGCTAACCTATGTCGGTCTATAATCGGTCTAGACATCGGATTTGAAACGTTACAACGTTATTTAAAACGTCGTAGAAACACTATCAACTTATCTCACACTCTAGTGCTGGCCCTGCTGGCCCGATATTAGTACATGTGTCTCCACAGTTTCCTGTTCTTGTGTCTCTAAATTTTTTTATAAACATTCTGCACGTTGGAGTTGCTAGAATATCCCATAAGATAATGGAAACAAAGCGATGCAATACGAGGCAAAATTTTTATTAGAATAATGACATGCAAAATATTACATATTACTGATATCATTATATAAATTTAGAATGTTTTGAACTTGTTCCATAAACTGATTCATCATGTTATTTCTTGACATGGCAATTATTCCATTTCGGAGTTAGACGCGACTTCTAATGTGATCTCACCTACAAACTCGTCTTTTATTTTAGAATTCCTATTATTTTGACCAATGAAAGTATCTGCAAGTAAACTAAAAATGGTCGTATTTATGTTCACTGGTGCTTTGCTTTTCATAGAATCATCTTGATATTTCTTGATGATATTTTCTGCCAATGCCCTCTTTCTTTTGCCTGCTATTTCACTGTCTATAACCAAATCATTTTCACATAGATTGTCGTTCCGGCATATAGACAAGACACGGCTTAAGATATTGGTGCAGCAGTAAACCTGTCTTCTTTTTAACCTTTTGTTCATTGCTAATACCCAAAAGATTGTGAAACGATTTTTCAATGGTTAACTTGTTATCACAAGTTTTAGCAAAAAGTCAGCTTTTTCCTTAGCTATTAGCTTTGGACTTGTATTATCTATGATAGCTAACTTCTCTTGGCATTTTTCCTCACTCATCCACCAGCAGTAATGTGGAATTTTTTCGGTGCTACGGAGAAATTCAGTGTTGTAAGTTTTTTCTTCCTATATGTCTTGCTGGGGAAGGCTCTTGGACATAGGGCCAAAATATTCATTCTAATTTGTTTCCCATTGTCTTGCGAAACGAATTTTTTATTATTCTTCTTGTTTTTGGTGTTTGAAATTCAATCCTCACTATTGTGACAATGCACGCATACATTCTTATAGAGATGTTTTATTATTGCTCATTTTGTAGTTCAGATATTACTACTCACGAGCATTCAGTTTTACAATAGCTCTATCGTGGACACAAGCATTCTTGAAATATTTCATCTTTATTTTTTAAAATAAGATGCAACTGTCTATTCAACCAATATACTGTTAGTACTGAATTAAAGTATACAATAAACTAGCTACTGCTCATTCATGACTAACCACAGAATTTCTCGGGGGCTACCACATAAAAAAAAATCAAAACCATTTATATTCAAATACTATTTGATAGTAACTGTTAAATGTGCAAGTATTGTGTAAAACCGGTAATTTTGTAAGACACTCCTGAGGATCAAAAAGCTCTTGCACAAGCCCGGTAATGAAGTTAGTAAAACCTGTTTGCTCGGAAAACTTATTAATTTTCCATGGTGTACTAGGATAATCCTTTATATGTGAGGGCTCCCCACTGTGGGTCATTGTCTTAAAGAACAAATTGAAAGAAAGCATCTTCAGAAATCGTTTTAAAAAGTGTTTTGAAACGTCATGAAGAATCATCCAGGTCATGATGTCATGAAGAATTGTTTGGGGAGCTGTCCAGGGGAAATTTTCAGTGGATTTGGAATTCTCTGTGGACTTTTACATGGTGCGGGGATTTCTCAATGGACAAAATGTCAATGAAAGAATAGTCACCAGGAGCAATTCTCCATGTTAAAATTTTCTGCGGAAGAAACTTCACATAGAAGAGAAATTTTCGAAAAATAATTTCCCACACAGGGGAGATTCCTTTATAACCCTAAAAACGATCAGAAATTATACAGAAACAAATATTTTTTCAAATGGAAGTTTGTTAAGGAAAATTTTCAGGCGGAATCGTAAGCAGAAAACTGCATAGGGGAATTCGCGAAGAAGACTAAATTGTCCAGGGGTAATTTCCGTTGGAAGGATTTTCTTGGGAGGAAGTTTCTATGGAGGAATATTTCTTTGGGGGAAATTCCTATGAAGGGGTTGAATTCCCTGAGTCTATTTGAAACAACAGTCAGACATAAAATAGAAAAACAAGTTTTCTCTGCTGGAAGTAAGGAGCAACATTAAAACATAAAACGAACAAAACTTATTCCATACAATTCCATACTTATTCCATTCTCAATATTCTACTCTTTAAGCTAAAGTTCAACCTTTTGTATCAAATCTATAGGAACGATAACTGAAACACAAAAGCCTATTAGAAGCACAATCTTTTTTAAAAGCTTTTTAACAGCTTTAGCATGAACAGAGGGTTATTGAGAAGGGAGAAGTGCACCTCATATAGAGGATAATTTTTTGTGTTTGAAATTTTAACATTGCTCCTTATTTTCAGCAGATTTTTTTTCTACTTTAATTATTAAAGAGCCCAGTTTTCCTGACCTTACATAGGTTAAGCCTGGATTGCCACCTGGCAAAATATATCAGTAAAATCTAAAACAAAATCAATAAATCAGCACATAAATCACTAGATCATTGACTAGAAATTACTAAAGACCGCTAGAATTATAATACCCTTTATCACGAAAACAAATGGAATGCAAAGAAAGCGGAAGAAGTATTAAAATATTAACTAAGAAGGTGTGAGGTGGATGCCATGGATAGAATTGTCGAGGATCTGGGAGATGCAGTAAGATGGCGTAATAGTACAATATTGCACAGGCATGTTAATAAAATGAGAGGGAGTAGTCGATCCACACTTGCCCCAGTTAAAGATAGGAACAGGGCTACAATTATTGATAAGGAATGAGTTAAAAGGAGATGGGCAGAACATTCTGAGAATGTGCTAAGCCGCGATACAGTTAAAGGAAAAGTTTTAGAGGAAAATGACAAAGTTGTGATACCTTGGATGTGAAGCAAGATTTTTTTTTGTAAGGAAGAATTAGCGACATTACTGAAAGGATAAAAAAATAAGGCTCAGGGTGCTAATGGTGTGGTCAATGAGTTTCTTAAATATGGTGGCTCCGACATTAAAAATAAGTTATTGAAGATCATGAATATGATTTTTGAAAAAGGGAAAGTTCCTTTCGGTTTGAGGAAAACCTTAATTAATCCACAGTATAAGAAAGGTGATAAGAGTGAGGGCCATAATTATCGACGCATTATATGAACCTTTTTAGACTGAGAGATGCTGTAGACAAAGTTTTAAGACAAGAACAGTGCGGCTTTAGAAAAGGTAGAGGATGTGTGGACCAAATTTTTACTCTTAAGTTAATACTTGAGAAGTCCCTTAGTTGTCAAATGCCTTTGATTTTCAGTTTTATAGATAATGAGCAAGCGTTTGAGTCTATTGATAGAAGAGCTTTAGTAATTGTATTGTCCTTATATGGTATACCAAACAAATACATTAAAGTGATTAATACTATTTACGAGAATAATACTGCTGCGGTTGAGGTAGGAAATAAGGTTAGCAGCTGGCTTTGTATTATCTCAGGAGTTAAGCAGAGTTGTATTCTATCCCCCTTTATATTGACTATTTTTATGTACTTTGTCTTAAGGAGCACAGTAAAGGCAATGGGAGACCACGGAATCAAATGGGGAGGAACAACTCAACCTGGACTTAGATTAAGCTGATGATTTAATTATCCTAGATGAAAGTTATGGCAAAATGAATGAGCTTCTCGAGGTTTCATGAATTCAGGGTGCCAGAATAGGTTTGAAAATTAATGATAAGAAGTCCTTCAGGCTAAAAGTAAGTGAAGATGAAAAGGTGACGTTAGGTAACGAAAAGATTGATCAGATGGACAGCTTCACTTACCTTATGAGTATTGTTAGTAAAGAAGGCTGGGGCAGTGAAGATGTTAAAGTAAAATGGCCCAGGGTCTGGGCCTTTTTTTTCACAATTAGAAAAAGTTTGGAAGAATAGAAAGATAAGTCTGCAAACCAAGATTATAATATTGAAAGCGAAAGTGATGACAGTGGTCAAATATGGCTCTGAAGCATGTGATCTCTAAAAAGGGGATGAAGATTTACTAAATTTTTTCCAGAGAAATTGTCTAAGGATTGTTCTGGGTATCCAGCTGACAGATCGAATTTCAAACAGTAGGTTGTACGAAAGGTGTGGTTCCATCCCGCTTTTTAGGGCTATAATGACAGAAAGGTTGGTGTGGTTAGGGCACGTTCTGCGGATAAAGGATGACAAAATGCCGAAGATTTTTCTTTTCGGGCAGCCGTCTAGGGCTAAACAGAAAGCAGTTCGTCCTTGTCTGGGGTGCGGGGATGTCATAAAAAAGTTTTAAAGGAAATGGGAACTTAATGGGAGGACGTAAAGAGTGAGGCTCTGAATAGATTGGGATGGAGGAGGAGTGCGCATAGATGTGTTGGCCTCAGGTGGCTTGGTGTTGCGGTAAGTTGTTAGTAGTTGTAGTAGTTTTATTGCAATTAATAATTGTATCGTTTCTTTATAATATTCTATACAGGCGCACCCACAGGAAGGGGGATATATTACCCCCTAGATGTGGAAAAATACCTTTAGATTGATATTAGTTGTTTCTCAAGCGACAATTACCCTTTGGAATTTGGAAAAATATGTTTTTGCATCTTCATTAAAAGAATAGAATGAAATACGTTCTTCCTTGCTGTATTTTCATGAATTGGTACCCTTGGCTTATCCCCCGATATTGACGAGTGGTCCAGAATATATTTACTATTCTATTAGTTCATATCCACCATTCACTCCACTTTTAAAGTTATTAACAGAAAAAAAAATCTAATTTAGAATTAAAACATACTCATACAGCGAAAAAATTATATTTATGAAGACGAACATTTTACCTGGGCAAATATCTAGTAGAAAACAAATATTTAGTAGAGAAAATATAGGAAATAGAGAACATTTTCGTAATTCTAAGCTTTGGGGTCTGTGTCTGATTTAAACAAACGGTGAGAAATCGGAAGTTTCAAAGGCGGTATATTTTCATAAATACTAATCGGACCATTTTAGGAACTGTAGTGAATCACTAATTTTTTTTTATTAATTAGCTTCCTGTATGATTTATTCAATTGAATCATGAATCTACGTGCTATTATCGTTAAAAATCACTAGATTTAGGAAAAAACACTGGTTTCAGACTAAAATTACTATAAATCACTAGCTAGAAGAAAATCACTAGGCAACATACAAATCACTAGAAATATTGATAAATCACTGACAAAAAAAGGCACCTAGACTGACAAAAAAAGAGCTACTTCATTCAAGCTACTTGGGTTTATTAAAATTCGAACAATTCATTACTCCTACATTTGCCCTTTGTAGTGCTAATCTTGTATTTCTTTTGGGAGCAGGTTTATTTTGATTGGCTCCTAATTTTATTCTATCAGGTATTTAACTACTTTCCATAATTAATTTTTTCTCCATAGGTTTGAGTCTCACACTCACCCAAAACACCCAGTTTCCTTTTGATTGGCGCACAAATCGCTATCTTTACTTTAAATGCTTTAGGTTTTGAAGCTATCCGGGTTCTACCACCCTTCTCTCATAGAGTAATACTACCGATGTTATTATGTTATGCAGGTTTGCAAAATATCTATAGCTTTCTCTTCGTTATTGTCTATTGGAAAAGTACAGTTACACTTGCCATGAATTATATATGGAACTGCTACCTCCGACAAGAAAATGGATGCACCAAAAATCAACCAATGTCAAAAGTTCTCTCCTGAATGCTGTTCTCTGTTCGCTATGTCAGTCTTGTCGTTTACACACTAATTTAAGTTTGTGTGTTTTCCCGATCTTATTTTAGTTAATACTCTAGTTTGTGCTCATACTAGGTAATAAAGCACTAAAAATTGAGTACTAGACAGGTGTGAGACTTTTATACTATTTTAGATATCTCAATAAAGGGAATTTGTAATAATCCTAATTATTCTTTCTCTTCATCAGTTCAATTGGTTTTTGATAGATTTTATATTCTGTTCCTGTGCTGCAGTGGCCAAATTAGGCTAGCTGAATACGGCAGAAACAAAGAAAACCACGCATAACTGTTTCTATTCTAACTGTCCTTACTTTTTTTTTGGGGGGGGGATATAGGGCTAAGTTTATTGTGTTTATTTTTTAGCAGGATGTCACTTTCAGAGTTAATAAAACTAGTTCATAAGTCCAAAATTTTCAATGGTTAACGTTATTGCAATTTGCAAAAGCGGATACAAATATTTTCCAAATTTTGATAATTATTATCATAGAACATTGTCTGAATCTTATCTTTCAAAACTGACGCATTTGTTCGTTAAGGAATCATGCTCAGATATACAGCGCGGAAAGTTTTTCATACATACTTTTGAGTATAATTTTGTGGTGATAAAAATGGTGGTCTCAGAAATGGTAGGGGGCTTAGGTGAAAGAGGGAGGAGAGTTGATTCTGATGAAACTGGTGGAGGTGAGATTGAAGATGTATATGTGAATTGCAGAGAAATTACGATTGCTATATATTTTGAATACTGTTACAAATAATGTTGAAATGACAGTTACAACGACAACGCTGATTTACTATCGTAATTTAGAAACAGGCAATTATCAATTACGGTTGTAGCAGTAGGTACAACCTAGTAAAGAGCGAACAACAGTCAAAAATAACAAAAATTTAAAAACGTAACCTGATTCAGGAATGGTAACTATATTTTCAGTTCGTCTTAAAAATAAAAGTTTATTGCGAAAAGAAATTCATGGTAATTATGAACAAGAGCCTGAAACCCATTGAAAAACGGCGTAGGATCGAAATAAAAGTGCACCATTGGAAAAAATATGGCCAAAACCTTGTATAAGATATTTAGAATTCTCCACCTTGAACAAGAAGAAAAATCACTTGTTTGCATGGGTAGCACTAATGTCTCTCTTTTTCTACCAGGACTAGTGGGTGATCAAAACATTGTAGAGAGATATTTAATTGCTCGTTTGAACTGAAATTAAATTTTCTATTGCCCTTTTAAGAGGCCAAAAAGATTAGAAGGCACCTAGCCTCCCTCTTTAAAAAGTCCCATCCCCTTAAACTCGCCTGATCAAAATTTTGGGATAGCCATTTTGTTCGGCATAGTTTAAAAGTCTAAAAACTATCGTTTTGGTGACGGTATGACTCTCCTTTGTCCCTGGGGAAAGGGCTGTACGTGGTTTCGGGTATATCGGTATTGGGTGTATCGGTATCGAGGGCATTGCTATCGTGCATATCAGTATCAAGTCTGCTGGTATCAGGTGTAGCAGTAGCTACAACCTAGTGAAGAGCAAATTGCTGCCCTGGTAATTAAAAGTGGAAAACAAATCTTGAAGAAATCGGTCTATGTAGGAAAATTACCATCTGAAGCTGATTGCAGGAATGGTAACTATTATTTCGGTTAATCTTACAAGTAAACATTTTTTGCAGAAACAAATTTCCAGCGATTTCTAAAAAGAGCTTGAAATTCCTCGAAATAGTTTAAGATCAAAACACAAATTGCACCACTGGAATCAGTATGACCAAAAACCTTATATAGGGTGATTAAATTCCCCCTTCTTGATCAACAAGGAAAACCACATTTTTGCGTGAGCAGCACTGATGTGTCCTTTTTTCTTTTATTTTCTTTTTTACCAAGGTAACGGGTTAACAGAGCATCATAATGAGATAGTTAATGACTTATTCAAACAGAAACTAAAAATACTCCTGCCCTTTTACGTGACCAAAGATTAGAGGGGATCTAGCCCCCTCCTCAAATGGCCCTCCTTCCCTAAAGTCGTCCGATTAAAATTTTGAGATAGACATTTTTGTACAGCATAGTTTAAAAGTCCAATAACTATACTTTTAGTGATTACATGACCCTCCATAGTCCCTGGGAAAGAGTTTTCCATGGGAAGGAAAGTTTCTTGGGGAATTTTCCAGCAGATACTTTACAAGGGGGAAGGGGTATTTTTTGGCATTATTTGAAAATGGTCACAAACTAAATAAAAAAAAATCAACTTGAAGCAAGCAGTAATATTAAAACTTAAAATAAAAAGAAATAATTCTTTATAAGAGGGGTGGGGGGCTACCTCCACCTCCTCCATAATAAAAAAAAATATTTCATGGGGGTGCCACCTCAAATTTAAATTAAAAGTCGGCAAAGATTAATTTAAAAACGAAGTTTTCAGCATGGTCATAAACCGAATACTGAGTATTTATACTCCCCCACCTTGAACACCAATAAGAACATTTTTTTGCATTGGTATAACTTATGCGTCTCATTCTTTCCTACCAGGGCTAGGGGGTGAGCAGAAAGTCGTAGATTTCTTATTTACCCTTTAGAGGTACTGTCTTTGAATAACCCTTTTTTTTCAATCCCTTTCCCCTATAATTCCCTCTCGGCGACATTTACATATATATTTTACTAAGTTTATTTGTTTCTCATTCTGTTGTGACCTGTAGCTTCTGGCTACAAGAGTAATTTACTCTTTCCATCATTTTATTTTTGATTCAAGGGCTGAAACATTAAAGTAATTTTGGAAACGACTATAAGACTCCATTATCTTCTATTTTGACTGGGACACTCGTAGCTACACGTATGTGCGTTCACCCGCTTCCACAGCCACAGCATGGTACATTTCTGCCATACATGGCATATACAGCATGTTGTATACGATTTTTGAAGGTGGACAAACCCTCAATTTACTGTTCAACCATGGGATAAGACTGAACTTGGCAGAACTTGTTATGGTTTTGTGCCTTCTATATGGCTTCTCTATTAGAACTGGGCAAAGATCAATTTGAAAAAGCTAAGTTTTTCTGAAGGAAGTAAAGAGCGAAATTGAAACTTAAAACTAATAAAAGTTATTAATTCACAACAAATATAATATATATATATATATATATATATATATATATATATATATATATATATATATATATATATATATGCAGTATATATATATATATATATATATATATATATATATATATATATATATATATATATATATATATATATATATACACATATATATATATATATATATATATATATATATATATATATATATATATATATATATATATATATATATATACATATATATATATATATATATATATATATATATATATATATATATATATATATATATATATATATATATATGTATATATATATATATATATATATATATATATATATATATATATATATATATATATATATATATATATATATATATATATGTTGGGGTGGCGCTTCGCGCCACCCCAACACCTAGTTGGTGGGGGCGCTTCGCACCCCCCCCCAAGCCCCCCCCCCCCGCGCGTAAGTCGTTACGCGCCATATTAGTTACGCGCCATTGTAGTTGTGTCCCTATGTCCCATCTGTGAATATATATATATATATATATATATATATATATATATATATATATATATATATATATATATATATATATATATATATATATATATTTTTAACTACGTAAAACTTGCGAATATACAACATTCTTTGCTGTCCCATTGTCTGTGCATATAGATAGATTGTCAGGTTTACCGACTCTTGAACATGCAACATATAAAGGTCCATGGGAAAACAATCCGTATTCAGATCTATACCTCATGATTCTAATGATTGCCCTTGAGCTTTGTTGATGGTGATTGCTAATCGACCATTCCCTGAGTCGCCATCGTCATTTATATATCCCCCTGTGCACCCCGGCGTCCCCTTTGTAGTTATGTCCCTGTGTCCCGGTCGTCATTTATATTCCCTGTGTCCCGGTCGTCATTTGTGTCCCGGTGTCCCAGTCTGTGATTTCTCTTTGAGCGTCCCGGGCGTCATTTATATTCCTTGTGTCCCGGTGTCCCGGTCGTCATTTATATCCCCCTGTGCCCCCGGCGTCCCCGTTGTAATTGTGTCATTTATATTCCCTGTGTCCCGGTCGTCATCCCGGTATACATTCGTTTTTGAATGATATGATGAAATAAATTTTTAATTTTTTCCCTTTTTTTCCTTTTAGTTTTTTTTTATTGGTTTTGACCTTTTTTTAAGTTTTTTAGTTTTTTTCTTTTTTCCTTTTAGTTTTTTTTTGAAGTTTTTATCTTTTTAGTTTTTTTATTTTTATTTATATTTTTTTAGTTTTCTTTTTCTCCTTTATTTTTCAGTTTTTTTCCTTTTTTAGTTTTTTTTTTCTTTTTTAGTTCTTTTAGTTTTTACCTTTTTTAGTTTTTTTTAGTTTTTTAGATGAAATTTTTTTTTTAGTTTTTTACGTTTTTTTCTTTTTAGTTTTTTATTGGTTTTTACCTTTTTTTAGGTTTTTTAGTTTTTTTTCGTTTTTTCTTTTTACTTTTTTTTTTAGTTTTTATCTTTTTTATATTTTTTTATTTTTATTTTTAATTTTATTAGTTTTCTTTTTCTCTTCTATTTTTCAGTTTTTTCCTTTTTTTTAGTTTTTTTTAGTTTTTAGTTTTTTAAGTTTTTTTCCTTTTTTTAGTTTCTTTAGTTTTTTTAGTTTTTCGGCTTTTTTATTTTTTTTATTAGTTTTTAGTTTTTTTTGTAGTTTTTGCCTTTTTTTAGTTTTTTCAGTTTTTTTTTTGCGAATATACAATATTCTTCGCTCTCCCATTGTCTGTGCATATAAATAGATTGTCAGGTTTACCGACTCTTGAACATGCAACATATAATTGTCCATGGGAAAACAATCCGTATTCAGATCTATACCGCATTTTTCTAATGATTGCCCTTGTGCTTTGTTGATGTTAATTACTAATCGAATATTCCCTGTGTCCCCGTCGTCATTTATATATCCCCCATGTGCCCTTCTGGCGTCCCCATTATAGTTGTGTCCCTGTGTCCCGGTCGTCATTTATATTCCCTGCGTCCCGCTTGTCATTTGTGTCCCGGTGTCCCAGTCTGTAATTTCTCTTTGAGTGTCCCGGTCTTCATTTATATTCCTTGTGTCCCGGTCTGTAACATACGACCATGGATCAATTGTGTTGTAACGTGGTTCACGATCCCATTCTACACGTGTAGAAATAGAAACAGTACGATTAGGCGAAGGCATTCCCAAATGCGTGAGAAGTTTGTTTGCAATAGATAAGCACAAATCTTCAATCATAACTAAAGTGCAGTTATAAATTTCTGTTGTAAAGTCCAAGGTCATATCTGACCTTTCTAGCCGTATTTGGTGGAGTATATTCTCGGCCATTTGCGATTTGTATTTCTCCCATAACTCTGTAGGAGATGAAGGAGAGCAACTTTTGCCGGAAGACACGGGCCGTAATGTCATGTCTATGAACTGGCGATTGTCCAGGATGTAAAAGCTGTTGCATCTAATCCCAAGATGGATTATATGTAAATGTAATAAATGAAGAATCATTAATCTATAGGCATAATATTTCATTGCGCTGCATTTCTTATCCAAATCTTTGTTAGTAGCTGGATTTATCAATTTAATATTAAAGTGATAGCCGTCGGCTCCATCCCAAAAAATGATAGGATATTGTAGGGCATCGTAGCATCGATGAGTTTAAGCAATTCTTGTGAACTGATTGTTTCGCCTATAAAGAATATTATGTCGAGATAAGAACTGATCACCGACCATAACGATTGCCACTTCGTTGATAGTTGCGTATCAGTAGGCATCAATTCGATTGCTGTTTCGAACAGAAGCACTAAATTATTATTTTTGTGGAAAAGATGTTGCAACTGGGAAACGATAGTCCTTTCAACGTCGTTTTTTCTTATCATCGGTGTCACTTTCAAGTTGTTTGGTTTGTTTTAACTTGTCTTGTCTTTCGTCACTGTGAAATACATATCGCTGAACCTTTGTTTTTTTTTAAACTAAAATCTGATAGGCATTGATGACCTTATCCAAGTCAAAATCCCAAACCCAATCATCATCGCTATCATTTTCAGTTTTGATACGTTTTGACTCTCGTTGTCCAGGTTGATTTTCATCTAACTGCGTGGTTTTGCGTTCTTTTAGCCGCAAGCCTTTTGGCATTAACTCTTTGAGCAGCTTCCTCGGCTGTTTCTTCTGCCATTGTAGGATTTATACTGAAATTTCTCTTTGAATTAACCAAATAATTTCAATGGCTTAACCATCAAACCATTGAATTAACCACTAATCGTTGTGGAGGGCCACACATATCAACAAAAGATGAGCCATGCATTGCTGATCCCAATTGCGCAAATTGCGGCCAAAAATACCCTTCCTATAGCTTTTCCTGCCCCATTATTAAGAATCGAATAAAGTGCAAATCTACCTTTCAACCAGAAGTGCATCAATATCAGTTATTTCGTTCAATATAAATGGCACCGAAGATAAGGATTTTGTTATTGATGAGTTGTACGGTTCCTACGATTTAGTATGTTTCCAAGAGCATCTTCTCACTGCTTCAAGTTTGAATTTTTGCGTCGAAGTCAGCATCATACTGCGTTCCTGAGTCCAGCAAAAGCTACTGGCGGTCGCCCTTCTGGTGGACTAGCCTGTGTCTTTAAACGGGACATTCATCTACCCTCCCCAGTACTGTTCTACTCCGGCGAATTTTTTTTGGCTGTGCGTGTCGGCACTATTGTATTTATAAACTCTTTATCTCCCATATGAAGGATACTCGATCAGATCCTTAACTAAATTCGGAAAGGCATGTGGTCTGCTTAAAAATCTTGTGAATCAGGTACTGTTAAACTCTCTACAGTATATAATAATTGGGACCTAAATACTGATATTAATCGATCTTCTGTGAGAAGTGAACTGCTTTTTGAGTGTCTTCCTTCATACCACGTTGTGCCTAAATCCCACAATTTTTCATATGTTCATCATTCTGGAAGCACAAGTGATATTGACCATATTAGTTGCTCGCCTGGTATTATCTCTTCTTCTGCTTCTGTTCATGTTAACGAGCAAGATACTGACCACATGTCAATTTCAGCGACATTTACAATGGATATTCATCTATCGGAAATCAATTGCTCGCGAGAAAAACCGAAGTGGTTTGAAAAAAGTAATTGGAGCAAAGCCAATATACCGCACTACATCTCTACTTTGACAACCCTTCTTTCTACCATACGTGTTCCATATCATCTTCTTCAGCGCCAGGTACCTACGAATGGTAAAGCCAATATTGACTGTTATTATAACCAACTTGTTATGTGTATGAAAAGGGCAGAAGAAGCTGCCGTACCTCGACAACGTATTCGTAAAAGAACACAAAAACCTATCTTGTCAATGGACCCTTGTTTAAAGTCGATAAAAAATAAAGCAAAATTATGGCTCCAGATACGGAATGAAAGTGGTCAGCCAAGTTATGGGCGTGTCGCAGATATCAAACGTAAAACTAAAACGAATTATAAACGTTATCTGAGGTCGGCACGTTACCGCGGTATGGATTTCCCTGTAAGTAGGGAGGATTGGCGAAAAGTGATCAATTCTGACAAGATAAATGATGAAACTATGACAAGTAATTGCCTTCCAACTTCAGCTTGGTATAAACATTATTCTTCGATTTTTTCAGTGATTAATTATTCAGTGCATTCTGTGTATACTCGCCTTCTTACCCCCCCCCCTTTAGTACAACGTTTTCGCAACGCCATATAGCACCCATATCTTTTTCTTCCGTAATTACTGCTGTTAAAAGTTTAAAATCTGATTCAATAGATAAGGATGGTATTTCTAAGATGCATATGCCGAATGAATGCACCCCCCTTATATCTCACTTTCACCTTCTTTTTCAAATGTGTCTATGTACTTCATACGTACCTGAGAGTTTTCTGTGTGGCACTGTTTCGTCAATTTTAAAAAGGGGAAAGTCACCGATTAATTGTTCTTGCTATCGACCTATTACTGTATCTTGTAATATTAGTAAGGTTTTTGAGTATACTCTTCTACCATTTTTGACTAAAAATATTATTGAGGATGAGAACCAATTTGGTTTTCGGAGTGGGGTGGGTTGTCAGCATGCGCATAAGATTCTGTCTTCTCTATTGGCTGATAATTCTTCCAAGGAAAATGGTCTTTATATTTGTGCTTTGGATCTTTCGAAAGCGTTTGATAGTGTGGTCCGTAGTCAGCTCATTTTTTCCTTGTATAATTCTGGGGTCAATCTCTCTATTATAATGCTTCTTAGGTTTTGGTATTCAAATTCGTTTCTTCAATTAGGATCTGCACCAGACACTATTATAAGAATGCGAAGAGGAGTTAGGCAGGGTGGTGTTCTGTCCCCTACGCTTTTTAAGATTTGTATTTCTAGTGTGCTGGCTAAGATTTCAGGTTTGCGGATGTTTCTTATCATGCGTATGCTGACGACTTGCTTCTGATTAGGCGTTCCAAACAGGGTCTTTCCAAAATGGTCCCTATACTTTCTGATTCTTTCTCTGATATTGGCCTTTCAATTAATATAGATAAATGTAAGTTTCTTCCCTATAACTGTATTACTGCTACTCCCCTTCACTGTAATAACTTCACTATCCCTCTTGTTGATTGTATTCGTTGGCTTGGTATCTCTATTACTAACAATCTTTCGAGCTTACGTCAGCGTACTGTTTGTGATACAAGTAAAAAGATTCAGATTGGTTATGCAAAAAATTGTTGCAAATAGAGGGAAGTATAATAGACGTGCGATGGCTAAACTTTATTCTACTTTATGTGATCATTCTGTCCTTTATGTTTCAGGTCTTTTCCCCCTTCTTAATAATGGTAATTTAAAAAGAATTCGGATAAATTATTTCAAATTTTGCAAATTTCTTCTGCATCTTCCACCTTGGACAAAAAATCGGACTCTTGTTAAAAAACTCTCAGTTCCTGACATAACTTTAAAGTTGGAGATTCTTCACAGACAACTCTCCAGTGCAGCTTCTGCGCGCCTATCCCCTCACCACCGTCTTATCCGTTTTTTTCGTTGACTTTGTGTGTGTATTTGTTTTTCTCTTTGTGTTTTTTGAATTTCATTTTTTGTGTGTATCTAATGTTCACTTTTTTTTCATAGTTCGTTATTTTGTGTGTTTATTTAATTTTTTGTATTAACGTAAAAAATTTCTATTGTCATTACTTTTCATTTTTTGTATGTTTTGCTTTTTGTGTGTATTTAATTGTTTGTACTCCACATTTTAATACTTTTATAGTGTTGTTGTGGGTAAGAAATAAATTATTATTATTATTACTATTATTTGAGCAGCTTCCTCGGCTGTTTTTTCTGTCATTATCTATGTCAAGATCTATACTAAAAATTTGAAACGCCTTTTTATATACTTATAATGACGTCTAAATAAGAAACAATTGTAATGGTTTATTCTTAAATTGTCAAAAGTGCCTTTAAATGTTTTACTTTTAATGTACCAAAGCTCCTATATTGTTTTGTGTTTTCAGTAAAGCGCTAGTTTTCTATGATCCTGCAAACATAGATAAATATCACCAGTTGGTTTAATCGCATTAGTTTTTTGGATACATATTAGATTTGTTGTGAAATAATAATTTTTATTCGTTTTAAGTTTCAACTTTGCTCTTTACTTCCCTCAGAAAAAATTTGTTTTTTAAATTAATTACGCTAAAACACAGTAATTTTAAACGTGAAAATTCTTAAGCCGAACTGGCCAGACATGACAATAAGCAATCAAGAGAGATAAAACTCTAAAAAAGAAAACTTCAAACGAGACGACGGCCAGTAGAATTAAAAGACTAAAACAACGCGGATATTTCGCCTGTATAAAACAAGGCGTCTTCAGCAAGAAGATAGAAAATTAAAAGAAAACTAATCTAAAAACAAATAAAAACCACCACCAAATATAATAAATACAATTGTCGCTACTTATCCATGTAGGTAAAAGCAGCTATGCGAGTTACTTCAATGAGAATCAAAGAGCAACTGAAGAAAATTTATGAAAATTGAAACTTAGTTAATTATTCTCTTGCGAAATAATCCTTTTGTAAGCTAACATTGAAGCAACTCTTTTTGGTCTAGTGGGTAATCTTGTCCCCTGGTGATTGTGTAAAATTTTAATTCCCCCATCGACTATTGGTTCATTTTTTAAAAGAATATCATAAATTGGGTTCAATATTTAAATTCCCCGTGTCTCTATTTATTGAAATATTAGCAAATATATGTTTTTTTAATTTATATAGCCTCCCTCGCCCACTGAGAAAAACCTCTATCATTAGAAATAGCTGTAGCCTCATCAAATTGTATAAAATGTTCAGGATAAAAGAATGTGTGTTCAGCTAGAGCCGAAACAAAAGTTTCGGGAGGTTTTCTTAGTTGTAAGGTTTTTTCTATTGAGTAGCGATCCTCAATAAATCTTTCAGTAAATTGTTGGTGAGTTCTACCAATATAAAACTTTCCACAGGAACAAGGAATTTTATATACCCCACTAACTAAATCCCCCCGGGTTAAATCCTTCCCAGAATTAAGAAACCTACCTAATGGTCTCACTGATTGGAAACAAGTATCAATGTTATGTTTACCCAAAATTCTTTTAAGCATCTCCCCCAAAGTAGGTACATAAGGTAAAGAAATGAAACGTTTTGGTAAGTCCAATTCTGTGCACTGTGAAACCCCAATAACCCTATTGTTGTGTTTAATGCGTCTATTTTTTATTATTTTGTCAATGAATTTAATCGGGTAACTATTACAAAATAAAACATCCCTCAAATATAACAATTCAGAATCTAAAAACTCCCGGGAACAAATTCTGAAAGCTCTATCCACCAGTGCAATCACAACCCCTCGTTTTACTGAAATAGGGTGGCAAGAGTGAAAGTTCAAATACCTATCATTATGTGTAGGCTTTCTATAAACTGAAAAAAGTAAATGGAACTCACTTTTGATCAATAAGATATCCAGAAAAGGTAGTTTATCACTTTCTTCAAACTCCACTGTAAATTTTACGTTTTTGTCAAAATTATTTATATGTTTATGGAAAAGGTCTAAAGACTCTAAACCGTGTTTCCAAATGCAGACCACATCATCCATGAATCTGCCCCAGAAACAAGGAGAGAGCCTAAAACCGTGTATGGTGGAGGTTTCAATAGATTCCATGAAGAGATTTGCCAACAAAGGGGAGAGAGATGCCCCCATAGCCAAACCAACCACCTGTTTATAAAATTCACCTCTAAAACCAAAATAAAGAGAATATTCATTTGCAAGAATAACCAATTTCATAATGACTTCAATCTCCAAACTCGCCATGGTCACATCTTGTATCAAATCAAAGTGCTTTTGTAATTTAATCCTTAATATATCCTCGCACTTTTTTACGTTACAATTTGAATACATGGACACTACATCAAAACTACAGAGAATTCTCCTCCAGTGTGAAATTTTTTAACTTATTAGTAAGATCAGTGGAATTTTGTATATATGATTTTTGTGTTCCTAAGAGTGGACGCAATGCCACCGACAACCACTTTCCTAATTTTGCCACTGGTGATGAAAAATTTGATACAATGGGACGGAGGGGGACTCCCGTCTTATGAATTTTGGGTAGACAGAATAATTAACTAAGTTTCAATTTTCATAAATTTTCTTCAGTTGCTCTTTGATTCTCATTGAAGTAACTCGCATAGCTGCTTTTCCCTACGTGGATAAGTAGCGACAATTGTATTTATTATATTTGGTGGTGGTTTTTATTTGTTTTTAGATTAGTTTTCTTTTAATTTTCTATCTTGTTGCTGAAGACGCCTTGTTCTATACAGGCGAAATATCCGCGTTGTTTTGGTCTTTTAATTCTACTGGCCGTCGTCTCGTTTGAAGTTTTCTTTTTTAGAGTTTTATCTCTCTTGATTGTTAATTTTGAACGTAAATTAAAGGAGGTTAAAAGTTAAAAATACCAGATGTTACTATGAATGAAGATATAATAGAACACAAACACAAATTACAACAAATAAAGGTGGGCGTTTTGCCTCCACATCCATTAATCCTAGAAGACCGTTTGGGCTTCACTGAAAAATAATAAAACTGTTTTATTAGCCATTTAATGTTTTAAAAGTTTATTTATTTAATAGTTTTCTATACATTTGAACAGATTTAAAAAACAGATTACCAGAACAGATTGCCAAAGACATGCAATGCGCTGAAAACACAAAGCAATGAAGGCTCTTTTAAAGCACGTTAGGCTGTATACAGGATCAAGAGCGACAAAAGTAAAGCAATTATGGAAATCCAATGAGCAATGCCACAAGTTTCGATTTAAATACTGATATTTCCATTATTTAGACATGCATCTTTCAGTTAATTCACTGTGTTCTTAATTTTTAAATAGTTATAGGCTACCTTTTATTCAATGTGACTTGCCTGCAAATTTTCTTTTATTTTTCCAAAAATGTGTGCTCGATTTTACTGTGAAGCATAGAAAGAAATGACCGACTCAAGAATTTGTGGAAAGGTCGATTGGAATCTCACAACGCGAAAGGGTTGTATTAAAGAAGCAGAATTTGGCTTTATTAAAATGTCTATTTATCTAAAGTAGATGGGTTTATAATTTCCCGGCAAAAACGGTGAATGACTAGTTATGTATGACTGAAAGATTCTAAGACAGTTGCCTAGCAAGAGTCTTTTCAAATTCACTTGTAATATTCAATTTTACTTACTTGAGGTAGTACTTTTTCTGCATTCTTGAATTGGGACATCTCATTTAACACGCAAATGAATCAAGTAAAGGAAGAATTCAATATCATAATCAAGTACCGCAGACTGTAAATACGGTGTGTATTACATTGATCGTAGGTGTATGATTGAATGTAAATAATTGGAACCTAAGAGGTAGACTATCAAGATAACGAAATCATTTATATTGCTATTTCATGGTTTTCTACCGCACGATCTGGACTTTAGAGCTTTCGACATTTCAAAAGTGAAAAAATCAAGACTGTTGACATTGTTATCCATAAATGAAACAGGAATGGATTAAATTTATATTAGTTTCTTTCTACTGCTTAGCGACAACTAAAACTAAATACTCTGAAAACACAAACAGATTATTTTCAATCAAAAATGAAAATGAAGTCATAATTCAAGATTTATATTTCCTTGCATGTTGCACTGTTGACCTATTGCGGGGAATTAATTGAATAAAAGTTGATGTTGAATAGGGATTTAAGTTGAATTGGCGTTGAGTGAGATGAGGGTTTAATTGAACGGGATAGAGTAGAATGAGGGTTGAACAAAATGGGTTGAATTGAATGGGGTCAGCCGATGGGGTTATGATTTACGAGAAATGAAGAATGAAAAATTACCAAAGACTCTGCTTTGAACCATCTGTAGGAGGCTCAACAAAAATCAGTTTGTCCCCAATTGGGGGTAGAAGACATCATAGAGAAGAATTTAAAGGAAACTGGAGCCTAGGGTCACCCTTGGAGAGGTTGAAAACTGAAGCTTTTAATAGAGTGAGGTAGAAAAGGATAGAGCGGAGCTGTGTTGACCTCAGGCGGCTCAGTTTTAAAACGTGTTTTAGCAGTAGTAAAAATAGTACTATCATAGGTCCTTGATTGAATTTGGTTTGATCAATGAAACAAAGATAGTTAATCGTTTTAAGTGGAAATAGTCTAATTGAGCAAATCAGTAAATTAACATGCTTCCAATTTTGAACTAGCCCATTGTTCTACCTTAGCTTTGTATAACATAGGAATAATGCTGATACAAAACATCGACAAGAAGACAATGATTTCGTTTTTTGTCTTCGTTTCACAGTCTTTGTATTACGCTCCCAAGTTTCAATGTGTGTTCAATGTGGTTTGCGGTTTCAAGTGTTCAATGTGGTGTGGCTTAGCTCCGCACCAAGAGTTAGTTATTATATAAAGGTTCGGTATAGTTAAATATAAATAGGGATTATATAAGATTAATCGGTTTTATGGCTGTAGAATACCTGAAGCCTAGTAAAGAAAAAATCATGTTTAAACTTAAACGTTTTGTTTGAGCTTTAAGTTGACAAATGTTAAGAAATTGCCTGTGGCAGGAATATGACCTGCAACCTTGGACGAATAATTCCAACACGCTATCCATTGTTCCACCTAGGCTTTCATCGAAATAATTTTAAAATAGTTTATGTTATAGTTAAATGACCCCAGTTAAAGCGGTAGCTAGCAACCTTATGGAGACGATAACGTCCCATATGGTTTCAGCGGTACCTAGCATCCTAGTAAGAGACGATCACACCCCAATTTAAAAAATCAAATAATCTATAGTTCCTAAGACTGGAATCACATCAAAAAACGAAGTGCACTATTAAGACCGCCTTGTCCAATAGCCATCTTTCGAAAACTAATCTGGGATGCAGCGGAAGCTAACAACATATTTAGAAATGATCATGCTCCACAGTAAAAGTGAAATAGCCCTTAACTCCCAAAATTAGAATTAGATCAAAAAACAAAGTACACTATTTGAGCCGCCGTGTCAAAAACCCTTATATATGAAATTTACCGCCCCTTGGCTTCAATAAAAAGGAAAATATTAGCTTGAAGCACAAGAAAAGTGGCTGAAAACCTGAAATTCTGAGTAAACAGAATCTTTATTTTGTTTTTTCTTTCTTTTTCTCCTTAGATATCTTGACACTGGAACATCGTCGAGAATTGTTTAACGGCTCATTTTAAAGGAAGTTGATGTGGTTAAAATCCTTTTACAATTTAAAAATACATTATTATAAAGAACGAAATGACACCCAAAGGAGCGGCTAGTTCATATTATCTTTATAGGGGGTAACTAAAACGAGTTTCGTGTTTAAATTTTAAATCTAAAGGATATTGCTTTAAATTCAATATGTATAAATTTTTCCTCACGGGAAATTTTAATTCAAAATCAATGGACACGGACTTCAAAGAGAAAGGAGTGAAAAAACTTACATTATTAAATGCTTTATTTAAGTAATTACCCTGTGAAATAACGCACGAAATAAAATGGTGAATATAGTAAGATCACTTCTTGCAAAGTTCTTCCACTTACAGCTCGATTAATTCACAAAACTTTGTAGAAAATAATACACAATGACACAACACTCAAGCAGAAAATTTTGCAAACTACTAGGGCATCAAGACTGAAAAATTAAGCTTCTAGTATATTTCAGTGGCGTAAATACCGTATAAATCAGCTGCATTATGATTTCCAATGTTCAAGCCAAAGGATTGCAAAATATATATGACCGTTCGATTTTTGACGTCCACACTGAGTGATGACAATTCACCAAATAACAAGGTAAATTTCTAAGGTCCTGTATAATTTCCGAAAATTCCAAAGCCCCATAGACAGAATAATCCAAATAACGTTATAAACTAATAAAAATTTGGAGTCGAGATCTTCACTGACTTCAAAAGCCTTGTTCAACAGCTTCAACTGCAATAGACGAGCCAAAGAGCTTTTCTATATCTTCCAGTGACTTCCCTTTTGTTTCCGGCAATAAGAAAAAAACACAAAATACACTCAGATAGCAGCATGCATCCCCATAGACAAAATAATCCAAATAACGTCACAAACTAATAAAAATTTGGAGTCGAGATCTTCACTGGCTTCAAAAGCCTTGTTCAACAGCTTCAACTGCAATAGACGAGCCGAAGAGCTTTTCTATATCTTCCAGTGACTTCCCTTTTGTTTCCGGCAATAAGAAGAAAACACAAAATACACTCAGAAAGCAGCATGCACTATAAGACCAAAAACAACCGTATGTTCCAAAAGAATCCTGCATGAGTGGAAACGTTATTACAACAATAAATGCAAACAACCTGTTTACTCCACCACTAAGGGAGCCACATATGCCTCTGTAGCGAAGGGGAAATAGCTCTCCCAGAATGATGAAGGGAATTCCATTATATCCGAGACCATAGAACATAAAAAATGCTACTAGGGACGCGAGGGGTAGCCAGCTCAAGCTATCCATCAGCTCTGGTGAACAGTGGGCCTAAAATAAAAAGCTTCAATTTATCTCAGACAAACGTTGACAATTTAGAGTTGTGTGCAATTCTAATTTTCGTAATCGATTCTAATCTCTCTTAGTCAAAAATAGTCAAACATAACCTACAACATTTTGCGCCTCTTTTTTTCCTTAGAATGGATTTCAGCGTACATTGTTTTATTATCTTCCAAGCAAGAACACTTGTTCCATTAGTTTCAGGCAAAAATGTGGAATTGTAGATTATAATAATTAGTGCCATGAAACGGGTTGCAAAAGAGTCAAGATTATTTACACACAGTAACCTTGGAAAAAGTAGGTAATCATAGATAAGTGGTATTATTTCGATAATATTTTACCGTACCATTTACTTTAAATTGAAAAATGTGATTGCCGTAATGAATGTTGTTCTTTTTAGTTGTTCAAAGTGTTTTAACTAGCTTGGAACTGAACAAGTATTTACTGTAATCTATGGCAAATTAAATCAAGGAAAGTTTAGTTTGATGGCAGCTTGCCATCAAACATTGTCATTACTTACACTGTACGAAGTGGAAGTTTTAAAGACTAACCACTAGAGCATCTTTTAAGTTTCGAACTGATTTTTAAAAATAGAACTCCCACTTTAGAATAATAGCCAATGAAATATCTTACTTAATCGTTTCTCTCACTACACAACACCTTTTCAAATGAGTTACTTAGAACCATCATATAGAAGCTTAGCACAATAGAGATATTTAAAATTAAATTAGACGAACTAGAATCATTGTATTAAATTTTCTTTATTTATTGCAGTGTGATTTGATATTTAAGCTCGTGCTTTAGAAGTCACTCTTCTATCTGAGCATGACACCTCGTCCAGTTTCTTAACATTCTGTGACACGTAAAAACTTGTTTCTGGGGACCATATTGCCAATTTGAAGGAAAAGCTTTTGAAAAACATGGGTGCATTCAAAAAAGTGAAAGTTTATTTTTTTTTTAAATCAAATTCAAAACAAGAAATTTACTATTTTGTACAGTCTTATTTACTATGTTCTTAGATAGGTTGCTTATAGAGTTCGTTTCTAATTAAAATTCACCTTTTCTTACAAAACTATTGAACTTAAGTCTTAATCCTCTCTCCCAGTTTCTTGGTGTTTTGTTAGAGAAAAATCAGTCAGTAATCTTAAATACTGTTCAACTTAATTTTAAATACAATTGTCAAATTTCGGCCACTTCCACTAACAGGCCTGATTTCAAATGCTTCCCAATGAACTCCCACCCAATAAAGTTCTCATAGCAAAAGACACCCCAATTTAATTTAGTATTTAAATACAATGTAATTTCAGTTTATTTTCAAGAGACTGGTATTGTCATGGTTTGCAATTATTCTGGGAGGACGAACCTGGTCTGCGCTTAAATTACTGGAATAATAGGAGTGTCTGGTATTTTATTTTATTGCTGTGACATACTACCTACTATGATTATCAGCCTAGTAGTTCTTGTTTGGCTGTTACAGAAAGTGATTCTTCACATGATATTAATGGCTGTGACATTGATTCAAATAAGCAAATTAATGCACGTAAATTTTATAATATGAATCATAATAGTATCATTAACTTTACGAAGAGATATAAAAAAATGAAGTTACACTATATTGTAGAAAATGTGACCCTGACCTTGCATGCCATGATGAGTACAAGTTAAACCCTGAAGAGCTGCCATCACTTACCATTACCGATGACTACCTAAGAAGAACTCTAAAAGATATACAAGTTTGCGCATAAAGGTTTTATTAATAAGAAAATTCACAAATATTTTTCAAGCATTTCTCTTTTAGGGCACTAAAATTTATATTATACAGACAGGAAAGAGTATTTTCATAAAGAAAATCATTTAATCGAGGATTGCCACCATCAATGTTGAATAATTCACTGTGAGTACATCCGTGACATCGAAAAATAAAATAAAACAGTGCATGAAAAACACAGCTTTTGATTGATAAATCTTGTGCTCTCTTTCGATGTTGAATAATAGGTTTTCTACTTTGCTCAAGAAAGTTTTTCAATGTGAGGCGTATAGGATGCATACGGTAAGCCAAGAGAATAAAACAATTCAATATTCTGCACAGTTTGAAAGATGCAAAGCCAAAGTCTCGTTTTTACACTTGATCGACTACTACTGACAATCACAAGGGTGTCGTTAACATTTTAAGTATGGTCAAGGGAGTCCGAGGGTATGCAATAGGATTTGTATTTGTACATGTAAGAACTCAATTTAAATGCATTGATTGTCTGATTTGTGTTCCTGGTGCCTAGTCTAATCGGGCACTGCCATCAGGAGTAATTTTCCAATAGGATTCGTATTGATTTAGTAAGATTAATGCTATGCTGTCCTCGAACGGTTCGGCAAAGGTACACTCTAAACTTACGGCGCCCCTTCAGACATTATTCATATCTTGAGTACCAGATAAATCCAACACAATGATACCATGAGTTTTTGCAAACATTTCTTTGGTTATACCATTTTCAAATAGTTGTTAATCACGATCTAGGAATTGCATTGTCTTTTCATGTAGGATGCTGTAGGATTTATTAAGGGATAAATTGTAGAGTGGAATTTCATTTACTTTGCATAAAAGGGATGAAAGTCTAAACATTTCAGATTTATGTGTAGAATTTGTCCATGATCCAATTGCACTACCACTTTATACAAAAGCCAAAGCAAGTTTTGAAGGATTTTTGCCATTGATGAACGACGAATCGGTCTAGGTACGTATACTCTTAATAATATGTCGTTGATTCGTGATTTTATACGGAACGAGCAGCTTCACATTATTTCAAATAGCTCTTCATTTCTCAATGGCAAAAGTAACATAAATTACAACTTGTTGTTTTTGTAAATGAAGTATGGCTGAGGGGAGGGAAGCTGTTAAATCAGGCGCAGTGCCATTATCCCAAAATAAAATTGAATTGGGATAGTTGTAACTTTATACCAATCTTAACACAGGGGGGCTAAGATTGATATATATCAAATATCTCATGATTTATCTTCCCAACCAAGTGTAAATCTTTATTTGTCACATCTAAGCATCTAAGCATCTTGTCTAAGCATATTGCTAGTGTCAGCGTCCGTTTTATATTCATAACCAATAGAAAATTCTCTCAATAGCTTATAGAACTTTCGAACCATCAACATATGTGACTTGCATAATTTGAAACAGTATTGCTTGTGGATACTGACACTAGCACATTCATGTAGACACTGATTTGCCTAAATAAAATGTGTAGCACACAATTTTCATAGGATAACTCCTGGGCTGCATTTAGTTTTTCATTGCTAGATTTTTTGACAATGACATGCAATTCTATAAATGTGGAAGTAAAATCTATAAAATAGTCTTCTCTATAATTAATTTGAAAATGTACTTTTTCAGAGAGGGGTGACTCTCACATCAACATTTCCCGCATTAAAGAGATTTACACATTAGGTGACTGAGGGAGGAGACTCTTTTTGGGGTAGATATGCCATTTCTAGGAAAAAAAATCCTTTTTCGATCTAACAGTTTTTGCTCTTGGTTTCTTTTTTACTCTTGGATCTGACAATTTTTACTCTTGGTTTCTTTTTCTTCTTTGATAAAAGCAATGTTTTTGCCTCCTCTCTGAGTTGACATCGGTCAGCGATGAGGCGTTTTCTGCGTTTTCAAACGTTATTACTTTGTGATTTTAATCGCTCACTGAGCGATTGCACACCGGACCTGAGCCTTTGTGAAACGCTTTCTGTAAAATCCTCCCGGAACCCCGGTAACATAGAGGACGCAAAATCAGCAAAAACTCGTGTAATATATATTTAGCGAAGGGTAATGCAGAGCGAAATAAATTAGTGAACCAATTACCGAGACGGTAACCGGATATTGAGAAACGACCTCTGTAATAGTCCATTCCATGACCCTATTGTCCAGGTCCAAAAGTAACAACATAGCAATTATAATCAGGACAAACAAAGTATTTTCCTATTAACCATCTCACTGAATGGGTCGAAAAAAACATGTAATCACAGCCAAACCTTTTGTAATTGCCAGAGGATCATGAAATTTACTTCTTAATGTTAACTCAAAGAATTCCGAATGCCAAGTCTCGATTGGAATGTATTGAAGGTGCTTTATATTGTAGTGGTGAATGGTTTCGTAAGTGTTTTTTCGTTCAAGAAAACGCAGATAGGGACATTGATATTACGGACTCTCGATGTCTTGATAAAGGACGCATAAAGAAATATACAGTTGTCTAATGAGAAGCCAGGTGGATTGCAAAAATAACCCATTCCGTCTCACTGGTGCTGCCAGCGCTTCTATCGATGATTATATTTTGTTTTAAACCGAGAACATCTCTCAGATTATCATTGAGAGTTAATTCTTGATGCGAGAGCTAATGTAAACCCTACCATGTTCTATTGAATAGCTAAAGTTTAATGCGTCATTTTTAAGAGCGGAGATGTTTCTATTGATTGCACGAAACAAATCATTATGATGATAATATGATGAGTTGATATTCAGGCAAGTTAAATGATTCTATCCCATTCTTCTGTAACGAGTGGCCAATCATGTAGTCCAACTTTTTGGTCATATGTACGATCCTTTCTCAGGATATCATATGCATTTTTGAGAATACAATCCACAAGAGTAACTTCATACTTTCCATCGAATTTGATAGTGTGGAGAGTTTGTCCGAGAATGGATTGTTTCATTTTCATCATGATACAGGGTATCAGAAACATAGGATAATGAACATGACACAAAATCATTGGGCATTGTGAACGTTTCCATCTGCAATCCAAGAATCAAAATATAGTCTAGCAATCAAAGCCGAGTTTAACCTACCCAGCAAACAAGTAGCCGTCGCTTACCCCTTCGAGTTCAACTTTTTAAAATCTTTTCAATTTAAAGCATTCTATTATCTCTAACTTTTTGTAATTCATACTCGTAAAAGACCTGCCAAGAACCTCTTTATTTCATTTTACATAGAAATTAGTTTTTAGATTTAGTGAATAAGACTTTTGACACTTTAAAATTTTCAATAGACCATAAGTAATTACCATTTTCAAAAATATTACTTTTTCAATTATTTCGAGCTTTATCACCATTCTTTTTTACAACATTTTCATTAGAATATTGATTAAGAAAAATGTTAATTGTATTTTCGCCGTGATAAACTTCAAGGGGACTAAGATTGAACATAGATAGACTAGAGAATTTATTATAAATCCACATGCTTCTATCTAAATCTTGAATAAAAGCAGCAGTATTCTTCAATTCACAAAATTGGAAATCAAAAGCTGAGTTGTTCATATGAAAGATTCAGCCAATGTTGCCTTTATCGGATTATAACTATGATAGAGCATTGTATTATATTTAAATAAAAGCTTTAACAAATTCACTTCCTCGATCTGTTTTAGTTTTTCTATGTGAATCTTGTTCAGAGATAGATTCAAGGGCTCTATCAACTTCATCATCTCTCTTTGAATGCAATGGAATAGCATATGCATAGGGACTAAAATCACTGATTGCAAGAAAAATGTACTTGTATGGACTATTGTTACATCTTTGAATCTCGTCTGTGAGTCAAAAGATCGTCTTGTATTATGTGCCATGGGAAAAGGGATTTAGTTTTTCGATTATGAGTACCTCAAATTCTATGATTTTGACGAATAGTGTAGCAGAGTTCATTTTTTAAATACTCGGTCGCTAACTCCTTTTGAACTCCAGCGACTTCAGCAAGTTTGATAGGGGAAATTGAAATTCCGGCTTCATCAATATTTTCATAAATACGTTTAAAAACTTGAGCCATTTTGAACGTAAATGTGATGTGAGCCGTCCGCAAACCTTGTGCATAATAAGAGGTGTTACACTGATATTAAGACACCTTTATTTGATACTTATAAAATCATCACCCAACTTGGCGTGCTAGTATTTTACGAAAACGATTTAAAAGCATCTTTGGGTATTTCTTCATATCCTCTTAATCGTTTTAAATATTTTTATTCCCAATAAGACTTTTTCGAAAGTTTGATGACTCTAAAAATTTTAAAAATAATTCAATTATATTACAATTTGCAATAAATTCTTATACATAATCATTGTGTTGTGGAGCAACACTACTGCTTTCGTAGTTTTTTTGTTTGTTTTTTCACCGTGATCAGCGACCTGTAGCTCCGAAGTGGTAAGAGTTAAAAATTTGAGATTTTTTAGAGGGAAGGGAAACGTGAAACAGAGTAAAAAAGTTCCAGAGAAGTTCCTAAAATTTCTAACAGTTTTCCATAAAAAAAAATAAAACCGTTTTTTTCTTAGAAACTGCGTTCGATGTTTGGCGTCAAGTTAAGACGACCCTAGCCTCGGAAATAAACTTGTTAGAAATACAGTTATGCTGAACTCATGTAGAACTTTTATTTGTCTCTTCGAGAACCGGAGCACAAAATTCCGTAGCTCTTACAGATTTCCGGGAAATAATTCCGGAGAAGTCCATCTCGTTCCGATTTTTTTGGAATTTTCTCAAATTTTCGATTTTGATGTTTCTTATATTTTTATCGAGTAGTGCTATGAAAAGTATGCAAGAAGAAGTGAAGTGTTCTATATACCAAGTTGCTTCGTTCTCTAAGAAATAATTTCCGAAGTTTCGACGTTCTAGAGGTAACTTCTGTTCTGGACCAGCTAGAATTTTTTTTCCAACGCGGTTCGACAGGTCTCGATCTCCTAACAACTGGAGCTTACAATAGTTTCTCCGAAATAAAATTCCTTCTGTGGGTTTTTCTATTTGGAAGTTTTGTCATGCCCTCGGGGCAATTTAAAATTTTTGGCGAATTTGGTTTGTTTTATATTTTCCTAGGTTAAACCATCAAAAGTTAAGCAGAAAACTATAAGACGTTATTTCCGTATCTCTTTCAGATTTCCCGGAAATAATTCCCGAAATATGCGTCTCGAAACATAATACTTCGAATTGGCGTCAAGTTAAGACGGCCCTAGTTTCGGAAGAAAACGTTTTAGAGATAAAATAATTATGAACTCATATAGTACTTTTATTGATGTTTTCGAGAACTGAAGCATGAAATTCCGTAGCTCTTACAGATTTCCCGGAAATAATTCCGGAAAAGTGAATCTCGTTCCGATTTTTTGAAATTTTCTTAAATTTTTGATTTTGATGTCTATTTTATTTTTATCGAGTAGTGCTATCGCTCGAAATAAAACCATATCAAAGATGCTTCAAGATAACAATCGAAGCCGCATTAGAAAAATGTCCTCTGAAGGACATAATGGAGACTGTTGCTCCGCAACTGTGTCCCGTAGGGCACAGTTGCACGTGTTGCTCCGCAACTGTGCCCTTAGGCAGTGGTTCCCAACCTTTTTCGGTCCGCGTACCCCTAGTCAAGGCCCAAAAAGTTTGCGTACACCTTTCTTGAGAATCGTTGTTTTACTTTTTTCTTAACTAAAATCAGATTTTCAAAAACACGAGATTTATTGTCCAATATGACGGTGCTTAAATGTACGTACAAAATCAATGAGAAACTTGAGGCTCCTTTTTTGCTAAAATATTATCAAATCTTGGCTCGATGTCACTAACGGCAATTATAAGGTCATTTTGTACATTCAGTCTGTTTCTGTGTTTGGTTTTGATCAATGACATTGCCGAAAATGACACTTCACAAAGGTAAGTGGATCCGAATGGTAACAAAGCAGACATGGCGATTTCACTTAGTTCCTTGTATTCTCCTTTCACCTCCAGCCAAAACTGGGAAACAGTTACATTTTGGAATTTCAGTTCTAAGGCGCGATCACTGGCAAGTTCGATCAGATTCTCTGTAAGCTTGTCACTAAGACCGGAGCTTGAGGTCACGTCTTCAACAAATGGATTTTGGATCCAATCCTGCGTTCTATCTTGGTTCATAATCGATGGGAAATATGACACAAGTTCATCTCGCAACTTTGTCAGATGCTCCCGAATACAATCACAGATTGTGTTGAGGTTATCAATTTCACTATCGTCCGCAAACTTGTCAAGGGTCGGGAAGACACTAACGCTGTTTCTTTGAACCTTTTTAAGCCAGAACTCCAATTTCTTGATGAAAGCACACATCTTCGAATTCAGGGAGAGTTCGTCCGTCCGGAAACCTTGCATTGACAGATTCAAGTCATTCAGTTTGTCGAAAATATCCGCAAGATAGGCCAGCCTGCAGACCCAGTCCTGGTTTTCAAAAAGTGAACTGAATGCAGATTTTTGCTCCAGAAGAAACATATGAACTTCTTGTCGAAGCTCGAAAAGTCTGTTTAAAATCTTCCCACGAGACAACCAGCGAACTTCTGTGTGCAGAAGTAAATGTTGATGTTCTGAACCCATCTCTTGGCACAGCAACTTGAACATTCTTGAGTTCAGTGGTCGGGCTTTGATGAAGTTGATCACTTTTCCAGCCTCGTTGAGGGTCTCGTGCAGATGTGCGTTCATCCTTTTCGATGCAAGAGCTTGCCTGTGAATGATGCAGTGCAACCACTTCACCTTTGGATTTTTCTTCCTTATCCAGGCCATGAGCCCATTATTCTTCCCTGTTAGGGCGGCAGCTCCATCACTGCAAACTGATAGACACCAGTCCCACAAGATGCCCCCTTCTGCGAAGAATTTGTCAATCACCTTGAATAGTTCTTCTCCTGTTGTTCTTGACTGTAGGTTTTGACAAAACAGAATATTTTCTCTTATGTCAGAACAATCTTGATATCGAACAAAGACGATCACCTGGGCTTCACCTGACACATCCGTGCTTTCGTCAAGCTGTAACGCAAACATCTTCGTCAACTTTATTTGCTCAATAACCTGCATGACAATATTGCTTGCAATGTCTTCTATCCTTCTTGAAATGGTATTGTTCGACACAGGTATAGACTGAAGGGCAGTAGCAGTTTTCGTGTCAAACATTATTTCACTGACTTTCACTAGTGCTGGTAATATCAGACATTCGGCGATGGTGTGCGGTTTTTTCTGTTTCGCAACTAAATATGAAACAGCATAAGAAGCCCGGAGAGCCTTTGAAGAAACTGATGCCACTTTTGCAATTTCCAAACAGTTACTAGCGAATGCTTCTTGTTTACGCTTGAAAAACTCTATGGGCTTACCGACATGAGAAGGGTGCACAGTACTGAGATGCCGGTTCATATGCACAGGTTTCATGGAACTGTTGGCCAAGACTTGACCACAAAGAACGCACTGTGCATTCACTGGATCAGACTTTGTCGCACTAAATCCGAGCCCTAGGTATTCTGACAAATATCGACGCACTTTGACCGATGATTCGTCATATTTCTTCTTCTTAGGTGCAGGTTCAGAGTTTTGGGTACCATCATTCGGCTTCTTGTTATTCCTGATCAGGAATCTATCCATCTTTGTTTGCAACCACAATTCACGAACTTCGTGTTTCAACAGATGACAAGATACTGAACCCGCTGAGTTTAAATCGAGACCTTACGGCTATGGAGAAAAATTAGCGGGTTACTGAAAGCGAAAGTTTTGAAAATGAGTCTGAAATTACGTACAATGGGTTATGTTATCTGATTTTGAGGGAAATGTTGGAACTGAGTCAGAAACAAGTTTTAAAGATGTAGACTAAATTAATTTTGGGACCTTCGCGTACCCCCTGCGAGGGTTTCGCGTACCCCCTGGGGTACGCGTACCACCGGTTGGGAACCACTGCCCTAAGGAACAGGGCACAGTTGCTGCAACACTTCCCGTTGCACAGGCAACGGAGGTCTAGTTTAAATTGCAATTCTTGCCATGGATTATAACATTACTCTTTTTGTCTCCGATTTGTACATGCTCCTTTTCAGCGAGGTATATCAAGAGTCTTTTACTTTGTTCACAGTAGGATTGGGACATGAGGTCTAAAATCCTCGATAAGGCCTTAGACGAATCATCTTCGTCTTGTTTTGGCACTTTCAAAGCTATGAACTTGGAGGTTGAGGTTGATCAATGAAACTTACTTTTAGCGGTGTTTTACTGTAGGGTTTATGCTTGTCGACACGTCAAAGCGCATTTTGAAGCAACATTAATTTTCCACCGTTGGCAATTGTCTCATTCATAATAAATTTATCAAGATTATCTTCAAAATGCTCTTTTGATGATAGAACAAGTTCTAATGGCGTCAATTTGTAAGTTTTAGCCATGTAGAAATAGTATTTACAAGTCCCGCGATTACTGGCAGTAACAGAGAAAAAACTACCACCCTCTGGAACATGCCGTTTTTTTAATTGTTTCCTTACTTTTTGCAAACTAGGCTATGTAAAAATGAACAATGTTGCTTTCTCTGTTTACTAAGTACTTCTGACAGTTGAACATTGCATTCAATTAATTTTGAACAAAGCTCAGATACAAGATTAATGAATATATTGTTAATATCGTGCTTGAATCATCAACAGCCCAATAAATGATATAGTAAGTACAATTCAGTGCAAGTGTTCTCATAAGTATACACTGATGAAAGATGTTGTGGAGAACAAGGGCTGTGGAAGTTTTCTTATGATGAGACCAAACCATGAATAACTGCAACATCTAATGAGACCATTGTTCAATGGATTCAGCTATTTCATTAATAATCAACCACAAGCTTGTTTCTATAATATTAAACACGTCAATTAACCTTATGAATTTTATGTTTGGAGCAATATTCTTTATTTTATCATATTACTCTTGCCACTCACTAGAGCAATAATAGATGTTTTCCTGGTTTTCAAAAATCATTCTATCTTGATGTTGAATTATTTTCGTTAAAACTGCTCTTTTACCCAACAATGAAGGCCCGCAAAGCAATGATCTGAATAAAGTTTTAAGTTAATACATACTACCCTTCTCTCTGCCAAAATACAACTAGCCTAACCTCAATCTGTTGAATAAATACCCAAAGACAAAAAATAAAATACATGGTTGCTTTAATGAAAAAAAACATCACATATTTACATAAAATAATCACTTGAACATATTAACATAGACATTTAAAATGACATTTAGTCATGGCACCACCCGCGAGCAGGGCGGTCGGAAGATGCGGCAGCCTCTAGAGTGGCTGAGGACCAGGGGACTGGGTGGTCGTGGCGGAGTAAGAAACATAAATGGTTTTATTTTAAGCACTTTTTAAAAAACAACAAAGATTCCGCCTTGAGTAAAAAAACATAGAGAATATGCTAAAAAAGACTAGAAAAATATACTGCTGAGCTGATGACTGTAGGGATAGAAACTTTTAGAATAGAGAATGTTGGGGTCAGAAAAGGAACCTCCTCCCAGCAATTATTGAGCTTTTTCCAGACCGATAAGCCGCCTGAGGTCTACACATACGTTTAGACCTAATGTAAAGTAACAAACGTGTGGTAGTACTCTCATACCGTCTGCGCGGATTTATACTTTATCCGATATGGCCAACATGGCATTTTTTTTAACTCGAACACTTTAAATTTTAAAGAGCGAATGGCCATGACACTCCTTCTAGGAACTAAATTATTTTCTATACAGTTCTTATGAAACTCATATCCAGATCTTTATTTACATAGTGTAAATGCACCCCCTTACAGACTCTTTTGATATCCTTATTGTGCGTTTGCACAGAGAACACCTTCAGACATGCAAGTACACCATTGGATATCAAGTCATTCACCGTCTTCGATTTTAGAAATCACAACTTATTTGGGGCCTGGCAATACACTAGCTATGAGTAAATGGACTTGTTCCAGGTATTTTACTCCATTCGATAGCTAATGTGCGCACTGTTTTCTAATCTGCTAATAAATTTTCAGTTTAACTTTTAACAAAAATTAATCTATATCTAAGTAATAAACTTTAACTTATTCCTCCCATGACCATTTTAGCCTACACACATTGTAAAAACTTTCAACATGAGTTCTTTTAAAATTTCCAGACTGACATTGCCAGCCGCAATGTTTTTATTTAAAATTAAGTTTTTTGTATGCAAAGATCATATTGGTATCTCGGATCTTGAAAGATACAAAATTTGAATCAGCATTGACCTTTACAACCCTTTAAATCTGCATTGTATTTTAAAACCCCTTTTCCGCCCACCTCTTAAAATAAATTTCCTTTTAAATATAGATAGATTGACATATATGTTTTCTATAAATAATACTATTGATCCACTCCCCACTCCATTCCACTCCATTCCATTATGCTTCCCCACCCTATTCAAAATGCCTCCCATCCAATCTCAAAAAACGCCCTCAAAATTATGCAAGTCTAGGAAAAGTGTTTGCATCTCTGTTTCATGTAATACAAGTACACCTCAATCGTTTTTTCATTATTTTTTTTATAGATGGATTCTTTTACAATATCCCTACTTCTCTCCTCCTAAATCTGTATTTAAAAAAGAGCCCAAATCTTGCTAACATAGGAGTGTGCTATGTCTACTGGATCTGTATGGATACTATCACTTGAAACAGTTTTAAATTGGTTTCTAAACTAAGCCCTAAAATATTCTAATTGCGCAAAGCGGAGTTTGCTAAATAAAATTCAGGCAAAACAGGGGATAAGCCGCTTCCACTTTGTCCTACTCCCCGCTTATTTTTATTACTTGGCAGTGTACTTTCTCGACTTCGCTTGCTGGTAGCTGTTAAACCCATTCATACTCCTTATCGAAGCCAAAATCATACACACGTGTCTAAATCAATGATAGGGACAGTATTTGGGTTCACCCCCACACTTAAACGCTCTCAAGTTCAATTTTCTCTGTGGCCTGTTCCACTTTCATTAGCGATTCAACGTCCTCATAGATGACGACCCTTGAAATATTTGAATGTGACCCTAAAATAATAAAAAAAACGTGTTAGCCCATTGAAACAATTTTAATTTCATCCTGAAAAGGATTTATATTCGACTGAGAGAGAGACTATAATATTAGTCAGAAAATTTTTTGGAGGGCAATCTTACCCTTTGGATGTATTGAGACCATATTACTACCTAAAGGTGTAATGACCAGAAAATATATAGAAAGTATATTGTACATGGACCCAAAGTGACCCTTCGGAGATGTTGAGACCACACCACCTATAGGTTTAATGACCATGAATTATTCCATAATTTGGCCCCTAAAGTGACCCTTCGCGTCCATGGATCCCTTACTACGAGGTTAGAATTGAAGACGAGAAACTACCAAATAAATGTGCGTAAGTTGCCATCTTTACGCCTCGGCTATTATAATGTTCTAAAGAGTCTTAAAAAACTTACAGAGTGAGCTTTGGTGTTCATTGGTGCATCTGAATCCCGAAAAAATCAGCGAGAAGCAGCTTTATCAAAGGTGGTTTAACATTAGCGGCTTGAAAAAGGAATAAAAATTAATTTCCCTTGAAAAACTTGTAATTTTCTATAAAAGAGTTTAAATTATGCTGAAAAATACTTTTAATCTATGGACTAGGATCCTCAAATGCCCTTTTTAGAGGTAAAAGTAAAACCATAAGTTTTCAGCATTATAATGCATTATTTTTAGAAGAGTAAGATCTTATGTATTTCCTTCTTTATTAACTAGAAAGAAATATCTTAGTTTTAGCTATTTCTTTTGAGGGCGCGAGGGGTCTTCACGCCCTCAAAAACTATAAAGAGGGACACTTTGTTAGCCTGAAAAGAATGCACATTAGGTTGAAAAGATCATAAGCTTCTATCGCCAATAAACATCAATACTTTTACTTACATTAACGTCAGAATCTAGCATGGCGAGCGTGCTATCCTCATGCTGGAGGGTTGAAGGGGCAAATTCCGCTGTTTTGTTGTGATGCCGCAGAAAGGCTAGCATTTTCACCTTGCATGGTGACCGTTGGTTTTAAAGGGTCCTTAGTAGGGGTCATACCTTCGTTTTTCTTGCCCTTTTTGTGGGTTGGGGGGCATTGGTCTGAATTTTCCTTAAATAGAAATACAATTTTACTTTTTCATGAAGTGAATGGGTTAAAAATAGTAGTTTCTCGTTAAATTTGCCTGTAATAAATCAAACCCTTTGCCCTCATACCCCTGGTGATATAAATCATATCCCTTATCATTGTCAGAAATCTTCCAACTTTAATTGTTACCTTTCGAAGTAGTTTCCACACCCCCGGGAGAACAAAAGAAACTTTTTCAATGAGGAGCTAGTTTATTCAGATTTGCGTAAAAAATCAATATTAATTTTCACCACCATACTATTCATAAGACTTCCTTTTAAATTTCAACTTATAATGTCAGCTTTCGAAGTAGTTTTCACGCCCTGGCGAGGATAAAATAAACTAATTCAATGTGGAACTAGTTTATTCACATTTGAATACACCCCAATATCAATTTTTCACTACCATACCATTCAGAAAACTTCCTTTTAAAGGTCAAACCACTATTTTCAGTAATTTGCTTCTAAGCTCAGTCTAGTCAGATTTGCCTATACACCATTACGATTTCTTACCACCATACTATTCAATAGCCTTCCCTTGTAGTAATTTTAATCCTAGCTTTAAATATTACACACTCAGACTTAGATTATTCAAATTAGCGCATAACCCTGAACCTTTTTCTTACAATTGCACTTTTCAAAGCCGTTCCTATTATTAATCTAAAAGCACTTTTCTGTATTAGCCACCCAAACTCAAGTTATTCAGTTTTGCACATGTCCCCATGCTAAGTTCTTACATGCTAAATACTTTCCAACAATCTTCATTTTATTAATTTCAAAGCATCATTTGCGTATTACGCTCCTAAGCTTCAATAATTGATATCTACACACAGCTCCTTGCCAATTTCTTGTCACCATACATTTCGAAAGACTACTTTTTATTGATTCCAAACCATTTTTTTTCCATACTGGATGCCTAACCTTAAATTATTCAGATTTGCGTATACCCTAGTAACTTTTTCTTACCACTGTACTTTTCAAAAGCCTTTCTTTTATTAATATCAAGGCCTTTTTTGCCGTATTTCAATCCTAAACTTAAATAATTTAAATTTGTCAACACCTCCATTCCAATTTCTTATCACCTAAATTTTCGAAAGGATTCCTCTTATTGATTTCAAACTACTATTTTTCAATACTACGTTCCTTAAACTAAATAATTAAGTTTAATCAACAATCCCCTGCCATTCTTTTTACCACCACACAATTCAAAAATACTAACTTCTTTCTATTTCAAACCTTTTTCCGTATCAGGCCCATAAGCCCAAATCATCTGGATTTGTGTACACCGCAATAATGATTTCTCTCAAGCAAACAATTCAAATTCCTTCGTCTTAGTAGTTTTTAACCCTGATTTTCCATACTGTGTCTCTAAATCTAGATCGTTACACCCCATTATCAATTTTTTGCCATGATACTATTCAAAAGTCTTTTTTTAATTTCAAACGGGTTTTTTCCCTAGTGTACTTCTTAACTTAAAATTTTCAGATTTCCACATACCCCCCATAGCGATTTTTTACGACCATACTATTAAATAGCCTTCTTTTTAGTAATTTTAACCCTAGTTTTCAATATTGAACACTCAGGCCTAGAGTACTCAGATTAGCGCACACCCCTGTACTATTTTCTTACCACCATACTTTTTAAAAGTCTTCCTATTATTATTTCACAGCTCATTTTTCGGTGTTAGGCTCATAAACCCCAGTAAAAGGTCCCTGAATAACTTAATTATTCAGATTGGGGCACACCCCCATACCGAGTTCTTTTCACCATGCTTTTCATAAGTTTTCCTTTTATTAATTTCAAAGCAAGTTTTTTATTACGCTCCTAAACTGAAATTATTCAGATTTACGCACACCCCGATGCCAACTTCTTATCACCATAATTTCCGAGAGGCTTACTTATTTTGATTTCAAACCATTTTTTTCCACACTGCTTTCCTTAGATTATGTTCAATCAAATTTTTTCATATGAAAATAGGGATTATAACAAGCTTCACTCCAATCAAAAATCAAAGATTTAGTGAAAATATAAGTCAATCATTTTAAAATGAAATAGCATCTTTATTGTGAAACCATTTGCCCAGTTTAAATGCTAGTAGAGTGTTCAAATTAACCAGCTGGCAAAAATGCACCCTACCGCTTAGTTAGCGTAGCATTGTCTGTTCACGATAAGCCCTGAATAGTTGCCAGATGTGCAGTAAGTTAACCTGTTAATTTAATTAAGTCAAAATTACTCGCCTGTCAGGTTAGCAATAAAGTACCTTCTGAATAGTAGATAGAATTTAGAGTAAATCTTTATGACAGAATAAAATAAGATTATTATACCTCTGTTAAAACTTTCTTATGCGGGGGTGGAGTTGAGTTTCAGCTTTTTATTCAATATAGAGTTATAGTAGCTAAAAATTGGCTATAATTTCCCCAATGATTTGGTAGGGGTGGAGGGGGTGTATATAGATACAGACTCACCTGTTGGTATGTTGGAGACATGTCCACTTTTCAAAATCAAGTTTCATATTCGGAGTATAATACAAGAATGATGAAATTTACATTCTAGTACTCAATTTAATAAAAAATAATCCTTTATTTGTCATGCTACTCGCAAAACATGCCTTTTGTTCCTAGAAGAATTAATAGACGTCTAGACTGTATAACGGTTCTGCTCCTAGAATATGGTAGAAAATACTTTGTTTGCACACAGCAAAAGAGTGTGTGTGTGTGTGTGTGTGTGAAGTATGAAAATATTTGGTTATAATCAACTTGGGTCAAGTCCTTACTGTAGGGGGCCACATCCGCATCTCTTAGAAACATTCCCAATTATGTAACAAGGTCCTGCGTCTTGAAGAAAATCGATAACAGTTGCGTCCTGAGGATATCACCGTTAAACTTCTTCATCATCTTAAATCATTAGGTGTATAAAGGAGTAGTGACTATGGGTCGGTTTAAATAAATTGAGGGGATACTACTATTTTCTATCATAAAATAAAATCTAATGCTCACGAATCAACACCAGAGGATTTTTTGCAGTTTCAACACAAAATGGCTCGCACGATTGATTTCACTTCGACTGTATCTTTTTTCGACTGTAGAGAGGAGTCAGGTGGTTAGTGGAAAAATTAAAGTTTAACTAAAAATTGGGAATATTTAAGGCAGACATATGCACGCTAGGAGAGTATTATTTCTGAGTTCTCCGAAAGAAATTTTGGGACTGAGAAGCTTGCTGAGACGTATCTGCCTCAAGTCAGCTAATTGTTTTGTTAAATTATTTTAGTAATTAAATATCGATAAACCAACCAGAATGGGGGAGATTACACCGAAGCTAAAAGCTATACCAAAGCTTAGACTTCCTTGGAGCTTCAATAAGGTTTGAATTAATTGACCAATGTTTCGTGACACCAAGATGGACAGGTTTCGGAGAAAAGTGCAATTTTCTGCACGGCACAGGGCAGTGACAGATTTGCGAAAGATCAAACAAAAGATGAATTCCTTTTGTACCAACTTACAGGTTTGTCATAAGCAGCTGAAATGGGGTGGACCTGGTGGTGATGAGAGTGAGGAAAAGGAATAGACTGAACAAGCAAAATTAGAAATTACAGGGATTGCCCTATACACTTTAAGAAGAATGTATTTTGTATTCTTTTATAGAATCTTTTTATCCAACAGTGCAAACGTTAAATTTCATTTTGTGTTTTTAAATATTTGGTTAATTTTTTTAGACAAGGTCAACTTGCTCTTTGGATCATTAAAGGAAAACAAAAATACTTGGAAGTCAGGCGAACTAGCAGTTGGAGATCTGTGACGATGTGAACAGGTGGTACTTAAAGGTTCAATGGGGAAACGACGGGGTATAACATCGACAAATAACTGAATTTGTCTATGTATGCATGGTCAATATCTTTTGGCAAGATTCTAGGCCGACCACCATAACGGCAAGGTGTTTGTTACATTGCAGTTAATGTCTCTTATTATAATGTATCATTCAGAAGAAATTCCGAACTATCATCTGTGTAATCTGTCGCAATATAGACGTCCAAAAAACACATTTTTCTAAACAAGCATAATAAAATCAGTTAAATTGAAAACACTATATCTAAATTGATTCTTTAACCAATGTCACAATCTTAACCAATGGTCGTCATTTTGAAGTAGATCACTTAGCAGGCACTGAATAGGCGGTGTAATTATTGTCAGTTTCAACCAGTAAAAAATGTTCTTGATGGTACAATGTATTAGATTTCCATAATGTATAGTTTATTCTTGGAATTTAGCTCTAAATTCCATTATCATTTCCTCATTTATATTTCACAAACAGAAGGCACCTTGCAGCAGAGCAGGTGGGCTCATAGCAGGCTGTAGGCTTTACCACTTTGCTTTTGTTTAGGGGCACCATATAAAAGATTATGAATGACCGAAAGTTTCACATTGTATCAGATTAACGACGCTTCTTGACTACTAAGGTCCCTGCGTCGGCCCTGCAGTGCATTGCTGCAGCTTGATTCGATCTCTGGGTCCCGTATTACCAAGCTAAGGTCAAACCCACTGCGCCACCACAGGACCGAAAGTTTCACATTTTAAGCTATCCCTTTTATTTGAATATTGGAGGCACTCGTATATATGTAATCATGCAATCCACACTCAGCAAAAAAGTATCTGGTTGGATTAATGAGAAGCCACATATCCAAGTTGGTGACACAAAACAATGCTTTAAGACGATACAAGCTTTTGTGCAAAAAGCTTACCATACCCAATTTCCACGAAAACTTTCAAGTACCTATTCAAGTCTTCTTTTGATATAAAAAAAGACATTTTTACACGTGAAAATTTCCACAGGGACGTCAATAGAGTATGGCATAAAAGATTTAACCTTATCTTCATCATAACAAATCGGAACACTTTTTAGAACTCCTTTTTATAGAGGAGTCTAATGCGCGCTTAGACTCTGCTACTCTTATACATCCTGCTACTCTTAACAGTTTTTTTAGCTGCCCGCTGTGACTTTACATGGAGAAAATTTGTCGTCGCAGCTGAAGATTTGAGAATCACAAAAAAAAAAAAAAAAAAAAAAAAAAAAAAAAAAAAAAAAAAAAAAAACCCATAAGGAGCTTTATAGTTGTTTTTTTTTTTTCAATTTAGAAGTTCTACTTTCAGATACACCAATTTAATCGTTATTTTGAATGCTAGCTTGACAATCACAAAGATACGATTTTTCTTCTTCTTCCTTTCTTCTCTTTCTTTAATTTTTTTACTGTCGATTTGTATTTAGGTATTTTTGCACTTGCTGTTAATCGCTACTTTTGTACTAGTCTTTAGTGCTAATAATATGAAAAAAACTTCGTTTTCTTAAAGAGTTAAAGAGGCTGCGTCCCAAAGTCGAACCTTAAAACGTACAGGAATTAGAACCCCCAGCTTTTAAAGACTCTTTTGTACAGGTTTTTTTTTTGGGGGGGAGACTTCATTGTTACTAATTACTAGTTTCGGCGCAATGGTTCTCCTGTCCTCTTGTGTTTAACATTTTTCGAAGTTATTCCATTATTCATTCATTTCAATTTTTTGTTAATTAAAAGAGGGCCTTTCCGAAGCCAAGAGCTGGGGGTTAGCAAAAAAACAAAAAAAAAAACAAATATATATATATATATATATATATATATATATATATATATATATATATATATATATATATATATATATATATATATATATATATATATATATATATATATATCAAGTCAACACACTTCATCTGGCTGCTTTTTATTGTTAGAAGCTACAGATGAAGGCGCATTTGTAATTCGTAATAATTAATAGCCAAAGTTACATATTTTCCAACCTGCATGTAAAAGTAGGTGCCCAAAATTGAAAGTGATACTGCCATTCCAGCAGAAGAAAGTAGAAGCAGAATCTTTCGTCCAGCTTTATCAATAAGAAAAGTCACTGCAATGCCAGAAATAACCATAACACTGCCAGTTACAATGGATGATATCGCTGGATTAAGGGTACTGCCAGTAGATTCAAAAATTGCAACCTAGGATAAAAATTGTTCAATAGACACAAGATTTAATTTAAAAGACTTTCTTTAAATTTGTGATCTTTACAAAAATCATGACGATAAGAGGCAGCACTATCCAACATGTCTAATGGGAGGAAGGGATGGTGGTAATGGCTGGTCAATGGCCAACTGGCCAGTCACTTTTATCCACTGAAAACAAATTGATTGAACCGGAATCGAAATTTAGCATGAAATCAAGGTTAAACCGGTGTAGTAAACATCGATAATTATTCGGCATAGTAATTGTTCGGCCTCAGTAAATGAAGTAAAATTGGTAGAACATAGAAAAAGACGTATATGAAAGTTTCCTGAAGCAAATAATTATTCTCCAGGCCCCTCCTCAACGTCCAAGTGGAAAAATATATCGATATTAATTAATATAGGTAGCGAAATGGCACTGCTTAAGTAAAGAGTGAAGTGGGCACAAAAGTATTTTATATATTTTGTTTCTTTTTACCAAGGCATTTCGCATGGTAGGAGTTGTTGCAGAAACTTCGGAAGGGACTCGTTTGATTGGAAATTGGAAGTTCTAACGCCCTCTCTACGAGTCAAAATTGATGTGAGGACAACCAACCCTACTCTCACGCACCTTTCTTCCCTTAGTTCATCCGGTCAAAATTTAAAGATAGCCATTTCGTTCAGAATAGATGAAAGGTACAATTACAATACCTATGGGGATGTCAACCCCCGTAGCCCTTGGGACAAGGACTGCAACTCAGCAATTCACCCACTATTCATATATAATATTTGTAACCGGGAAGGAGGGATATTTTAGATGTTTGGGCCCAAAAAAGCAAAGGATGTTCAAGTGAAGCTGTCAAAGGGTGTTTGCTGAAAAAAATCAAAAGAAAATATGTTCATGCAAACGTTGAAAAGCGCTTATGTCAGGAACCGCCTTGGGTGTTCGAACTTTAATTATGTTAATTAAGAATTAAGTTAGAACTTTCAGGGAATGCTGAGGAGGGTAATTAATTGACTAAAGTGCAATATCTATGCTCTACCATTGCTACTACCACTACTGGTGCCGCTACTGTTGTAACCACTATTTCTTCTTGGAGTACTACTAAGACTATGGGTATCGAGGTGAATATTTCAAAGAATATTGCGGGGGAAGTTGAACTAAATGAAAACAAATTATGTGTGCGCAGGTTGTCAAAAGGGCTTAAATCAGGAACTATTGCAGGTATTCAGTCAAAACTTTTAGGGAGTCATGCTAGTGCAACTAATGCTACTACTACTACTACTATCGCTGCCATTACTACTACTACTACTACTAACGATAAGGACACCAAGGTTATATTCTAAGATAATGTCAAATGATGTTAAAATAAATCCAAACACACGATTTGTATTAAGGCTTTCGAAAGTGCGTGTCAGTAAAATGTTAGTAACGGCTTAGAGTGACTAATTAAAACTTCCAAGGTATGATGAGGGGGTGTTCAATTGACAAAAGGGCAATATGTACAGAATAATGGCCGTTCCTTCATTACTGCTACCAGTGTTAATATTAATAATGCCTTAATGAATTTATGACTGTGCCCGGGCACCTGAAGCCAAAAGAAGTTACCGATCCCTCGTATGTTGTCAAAGAATCTGACAGCTGCGCCCAGATACCTGCAGCCAAACGGAGTTGACCACTACTTTTACCTTATTTATACCTCCTACAACCGCACCCGGTATAATAGAGCCAATTGGAATAACTAATGCCTCTTATAGGCTTGGTACATCCAATGACACACATACGGGGGTATTTTAGGCTAATCGGAGGTACTAACCCTTATTATAGACTTTTTACGTCCGATGCCACACATAGAGGCTATACTAAAGCTAATTCAGGGTAATAACCCCCCCCCCTTTAGGCATAATATGTTTCACGAGATCCCTATCCCTTTTGTACCTGCATAGCCATCTGGGCAGATGTAACAGATGATCATGTGACAAAAAATAGTTGCTAAGCATTGAGATAAATGCATTGTTTCCAGGAACAGCCGTCTGGAAAGATAATGAGAGTTTTATAGCAGATGGTCATATGAAAAAACAGTTGTTATATATTAGGATCAAAGAATTCTTTCCAGGCTGCATTTCTGGGGCTATTTTGAAACAGAATATGTAATGATTTGCGATATTTACTAAACACTTTGCGATTATAGGTATAATATATTCGGAAGGGACCCTATTCATGGCCCCCCTGAAGGGAGGCCGGGTTAAGGCCTCATTCATGTACTTATCTATATTAACTACTAAAGTAGAAAAACAGTCTTCCTTTCTCCTTCTGTCTTTCTTTTTTTATATTTTTTGTTATTCATTATTTATTATTCACTATATTACATGTATTATTTATTATATATTATTATTTGATGTTTATTATTTTTCAAAGTTTATATTTGTTGTGTTCGGTTTTGTGGTGTGTGTTTGTTTCTATGTTTGTACTGTGGCATTGGGGATTTCTTATTTCACAATAATCCATATTTATGATAAACTTTATTGATCCTTTGTGAACATCCGATCAGACGTTGGTTGTTTTTTTGTTTTTTCAGAATCACCGTGGTTTGCTATTGGTTATAAACTTTTACTAATAAGTTGAACGGAATAAATAGTTACATTTCCTGAATAACTGTCGGATGATATTTTTCTCATTAGGTAGTTTTTAAACGCATTTTTTAAGCTTTGGTTACTATGAGCTGCGGTTCACCTTTTACTCTGTTAAAGTTACAGCAGCATTCATGATTCCATCACGACCACCAAGCCGATTATAGTGTTTTAATACATCTGTCACACTAGGCTAGAGTTTGTTCTTAACTAAATGTTTTCGTTTTTACTACTTTGTTTTTACTGTAATTTACAAAGTCCAATATATGTAGTGCTTTGTTCTTCACTAGGTTTCAACCATCTCTACAGCCATGATACCAAGGAATATAAATTAATCCCACTTTATAATTAACAGTACCGGTCCTTTATTAAATCGCTTACTATGGGCTAGAGTTTGCTCTTTAACATAATTTTTCCAGACGTGTTTTTAACTATGGGCTGCAGCTCATTCTCTTCTAGGTTCCAGCTACAGCTGCAACCATGATTTTCAAAAATTTTGTTTATGCTATCCTGTAGAAAGATAAGTGTGTATAGCCTAATCGTGTATATAGTGATTTATTTCAATACTTAAGCTATTATGGGCTACAGTTCGTTCTCTGATGTAATATTTTCTAATTGCAAAAGACGCTAGATGTACCAATGTTTTTTCAAATGATCCATTAAACAGCTCTCTATGATTTTCCGGTGCTCAGTTAGCTGCCGATGTGGCACATTCTAGTTCAAGCCACTTATCTTTTTTCAAGCCAATGATATTTCCTCGTGGTTCAAGCCAAGGAGCTGTAACTTTCCTATATAGGGGTTTCGAACAAGATGGTTTTAATAGTATACTTTGTGTTTCGATGTACACTCTTTTTAGGAGATATGGGCTATTGTGTTTCTTAGCATAGGACACGATGGTCTCTCTACTAGGGCACGAGCAACCGCATCAACCTGGATAATACATCATATAAAGGATTGGTAGGGTTAATTATAAATGGAAAATTTATATGTTTGATGGGTACCTGTAAGGATAGCTGAAACCTAAGAACAGACCATCACAATAACTGGCCTTGCCTGATTTTCTGACGCTCGTCTCTTACTATTCCAAAAAAGAAAAGCCGTAGGCATTTTTCTGTTTGTATTATTCTAAGTTTGTAAATTTTTCAGGGTTGCAGCAGTACCTAGCAACCTAGTCATAGTAAAGAACGAAGTCTAGTTGTAATTATACAAGTAACAATGAAATAACGCTTGTAGAGTTTTATAATAATCAGGGTTGCAGCGGTAGAGGAAATTTATTAAGAGACGATCACGTCCTACAATACAAAATAATATATGTCAGATTAGTACGGTTGGTTTTAAACGAAGAATCTGTAAGTTTCATCGGTATCACGGCTGTACAAATATCTGACACTTAGTAAAGAACAAACCAGAGCATATACTATAGCTGCTTAGCTGCCCGATTCTCTGAGGCTCTTGTATTACTATTTGAAATAAGAAAAGCCATAGTCTTTTTCCTGTTGGTAACCATTCATAATAAAAAAGAAACTCTTGCAAATTTATATGAGATTGTGAATGAACCCCAACACTTAATAAATTAAAAAGAAAAAAAACTCTAAGGTATTGTGTTATTATGTAAATTTGAGAAATATTTAAGGTATATTAGTAACAATTTCATTTTTGAATTTGGGTTATAGTAAAGAAAGAAACATAGTCCATAGTAACTGAAATACAAAAATAATATGGCGTTCAAGGATGATTCAAAATTTCTTGTCAGATGTCAGCAGGTGAAGATCAGCACTTGTCTTGTCATCAGTCATAAAACTATACTGTTAGCATCAGATCAACTAAATTGATAAGATATGATGATAGTTGCATGTCTCTCCAAGTTAATTACGTCAGAGTATGATCTGTCACGTGTAATTATGGTAACAGATGGTCATTGATAATTGATAAGTCTTTTCCTGACAATGGACCGTAAGCTGACACTGGACAATTAGTTCATACAATATTATATGAATGATCAGTAAGTAATATTTCATGTTTTAGCGAAGTGTCAGTGAAGTTAATAGCATATACATTTTCATTTGGTTTTAAACTAAAGCAAAACATACTAGGTACAATTAGATTGTATAATTTTGTATCAGTAATATCTCAAGAATGGCCTAGAGCATTCACCTGAAGCTTTTAGATTATATTGAAACTGGTTTTTAACTAGCCAAATGCACAATAAGCATATACTACTGCTACAGTTGCTGCTACTGAATTCAATGATGTTAAGGTAAAGTTTCAGGAAATGTTCATTGGGAGTTTTAAATGAATCAAACAGACTATTAAGGCTAATTAATAATACACTATTAATACAACTCACAATATTCACCAAACACACTATTTGTTTTCAAAATCTTTTTTGGTGATTGACCCAGCCGCTCTAAGGTTGTCTGAAAAGCAGGTCAATTTGACAGCCTGGATGCATTTAGTACCTTCTGATTTAGTCTCATAATCCCTTTCAACATTTCCTGGAATTTTCAACTTAATCTGCAAAATTGTTCAACAGATACGAAACTCCTCCTGAGATAAAGTTGCTGTTCTAAAAAGGCTTGGGTAAAAGTGTGCGTATACAATTGAACATTACCGCAAAATTTTATATAAAATATAAATAGTAAGCCAAAATATTAATTCTTATAGAGAAACACAGAAACTATTCTAAACATTCTTTATCAATGAAAAGACTATGTCAATCAAACACGACAAAATATCTACAAAACAAATTTTTCAAAGAAGAAAAGAGCTACAAGAAGAACAGAAAAAACCAAAGATGGGCAACAATAAAGTCAAATAGCATTCCAAGTTAAACACTAACACAAACCACCATCAATAAGTAAATGACCCCCCCCCATCTCCCCCCCCCCTAAAAAAAAAATTGAAGTAAATAACCAAGTCAAACTCAAAATAAGCTGTAACTAAGAGAAGCCGAGCTGGCTTCGCCCATGCCTTCTAAAGACGAGACCATAATTTGTACATTACCGACAAAATACATTTTAAATTTCTTCTGATTTTTAGCTTTCAAAAAACCAATTTTATTAATATTTTCATGAGTGGATTTTAATATACAGATTAAACTGTCTACCTACATTTATTTTTTTTTTTGTTTCAGTAATATTGGTTATGATTGTGTTTTTCATATTTTTTTTCAGCATTATGAGAAATAGAAACAAACGGCTTCAAGCAAGGATTGTTTTCATTATAGTGCAAGTTATGTGCGGTCTTTAGAAGGCACGGATGGTGCCAGTTCTACTTCTCTTAGTATCAGTTCAACTTGAGTATGAACAGTTATTTTTGTGTTTTTTATTTGTTTTGGGTTTCATTTATCTACTGATGGTGATTTAATGTAGTTTTAGGCATGGAAAACTATTTGACTTTATTGTTGCTAAGTTTTGGTTCAACGTAGCCCTTGAATTTTCTTTAAAAAAACTTATTTCGTAGAAAGTTATTTTTTTACATTAATAACGATTAGAGATCCCTGGTCATTACGTTCAATTGTAAAATGATACTGAAAACTAATAAATTAAGTAGATTATTTAAATGAGCATAGAAGATTCCAATGGAAGGCTCGGATTAAATAAACTACCAAAGGGAAATTTCTCCATTTTTAGTGTTTTGGAGCAGCACAGAATTTTCTCTTTCTGTCTCGTCTTCTGTCTTAGTTTAATCTTTAATCTATTCTTATACCAAGCGTTTTCTTCTTTTTATGCTTTTTAACATTATTTCTAGGAGCCCATCCCCCACCATCCATTTCAGACACTTTCAGACCGCAAACACTATATGTTTATCTTTTAGTAGTCATTAAAACTTGTTTTTTTTTATTATTTACAAATTTCTGCACTTAAATTCATACATCTTAGATTTTCAGCTTTGTCTACGTGATTTGCTTCTTTTATTGCTCACTAATAATTTTTTGTTTGGGGGGGAGTGTCTCCGCTATCACTTTATTTTAAACATTTTTATACTGCAAATCTTGTTCGTTTTTCTTTTGCTAGTCATTGAACTTGCTTCTTTTTTTTTACAAATTCCAACACTTAAATTCATATATTTGTGATTATAAGCTTTGTCTCTATTCCTACATTAAGTGTTTTTCTTCCTTTATTGCCCTTTAACATTATTTTTCGGGGGGCCCTCCCAATCGCTCTGTTTCAGACACTTTTAAATCACAGATTCTATTCGTTTTATTTTACTAGACATTAAACTAGTTTTTTTTTAATTCCTACACCTAAAATCAGAAATCATAAATTTTAATATTTGTCTACGTTCCTACATTAAGCGTTGCTCTTCTTTTATTGCTTTTTTAACATTGATTTTGGCGGGCTTTCCCCATCATCTATTTAAGACGCTTTTAGAACGCAAATCCTATTCGAAGTTGTTTTATTAGTCATTAAACTTGTTTGTTTTTTAATCCTACAATTAAATTTGTACGAATTCAATTTTCAGCTTCATCTACATTCATGCATCAAACGTTTTTCTTCTTTTATTACTCTTTAACAATGTTTTTTGGGGCCTTTCACTGTTTTGAGACCCTTCTGGACCGCAAATCCTATTTGTTTTTCTTTACAAGTCATTAAACTTATCATTATTGTTTTTTTTTACAAATTCCTACACTTAAGTTCATAAGCTTTACTACATTCCCATATCAAATGTTTTTCTTCTTTTGTTGCTCTTTAAACTTGTTTTCGGGGGACCTCCCCCATTACTCTATTTCAGACAGTTTTAGACCACTAATCCTATTCGTTATTCTCTTAGTAGTGATAAAATCCTACTAATTTTTCTTTTACAAGCTATTGAATTGTTGTTGTTTTTTACAAAATTCCTACACTTAAACTCCTACATGTTAGATTCTCAGCTTTGTCTACATTCATCCATAAAAAGTCTTTTTTTTTCTTTTATTGCTCTTTAGCACTATTTTCGGAGGCCACCCCCATTAGTCTATTTTAGACACTCTTAGACTGTTTTTTTTCTTTTTCTTTTTTCTACACTTACACTTACACTTTCCTACACTTATTAAGTCCTACACTTAAATTCATTTTTCTTCTTTTACTAGTCATTGAATCTGTTAACATTTTCTTTTACAAATTTCAACACTTAAATCCAAATTTCTTAGATTTTCACTTTGTCTAAATTCAAGCATCAAGCATTTTACTTCTTTCATTGATCTTTAACACTGTTTTTGAGAAACAAAATATTTAATCCACAGCAATTGAGTTCATACACCTTGTTACAAAAAAAGTCCAAAACAGAGAAAGTGCGAAATGAAGCCTCCTTATTGGTCATTTCCTTGCCTTCTAATTCTATAATAAATAAGTGATGGAAATTAAATTTTCCAAGATTGCAAGATTATAATATTTCTGATTATAGCATTTCTTATAACATTTCATTTCTGAAAATGTTTGAATTTTTCGTGTTTTAATCAACGAAAATCTTCACTTGAAAATTTATTGTTCAAGAGGATGCTTAAGACCACGTCAATGTTAAGTTCGGACTCCTTTTTACAGGAAAAGTAAAATAGACAAAAGAATTAGAAGTACTCTCACGGTTTATAAATAGCCCTATACCCTCCCTTTCTTTGGAAAAATAAACAAATTCAAACTTGATTCTATGAAAACTAAAAAAATGCTCACTTAAAGTGTGAGAAAGGGTATTGAAGAAACTTGACTGCCAAACTTTAACAGTAAGTTGAAAAAACGAAAAAAATAAACAGTATTTATTGAATATACAAAAATGAAATAACACTTGATTCTTAAAAAAAATTAAACACTTGTTTTTTTTTAAAAAGGCCATCCCCATGGTGCTAGAGGCTCTTCCCAACGGCACAGCCACCCAGTATCCCTGTTAATCGCACCAACCTCTAGTCCGACTCCGCAACGCTTGCTCCCCCAACGTGAGGCCCTGTAGCACCCAAGTACTGAATTAACACTAAGGAAATTCAATTAAATATAAATATGATTCGTTAATGATAGATGCTATTTATTTTCATTTCAACAGTGAAATCAATTGCAAAAATAATTCTTGGCAAAAATAATTCAAAAATTGCTTAATATCTGGTCGTTATCTTTTTTTTTTTTTTTTTCCATCACTAGCGGGTCATTGAAGCACATATTCTTCATATTCCTTCAAGATTGGAAGGGGTTATTGATGAATATTTGCTTTAAATAATAATATTTTCAGTTCAAACGTTTTGAAAGGGCAATCAGTAGCTGAACCATATGCACTTGCCCTCTAACTATATTTGCTGCACTCAAAATGTTTTAGTTAACTTTAGTGTAAAGGGCAGGGAGTTAAGGGAAGTTGGGCAGTCCTTAGCTTTGTAGCTACTCTTTGGCGACATGTGAAAAAAACTAAAAAAAAACTAATTAAATAATAGACCTTTTATAGTACTCACAGTATTAAACACTACAGCCAAGTTACCAGATAACTGCTGAAAGATCATAAGCATCGAAGATATGGCAAGAGGCTTCCAAAATTTAGGGTCGGTGAGGCTACGTAGCGTGATATTAGGTTTGCTCTCGATTCTCTCTGAGTTTTCTTTCTTTATTTTGAATTCTCCATGTAAATCAGTATCTCTGCAAATTAAAATACATTGATTTACCAAAGACATAAAGGACTGTCTTCGTCAAGTATGGAGCGATTTGTTAAAAGACTTCATCCCAGGCACAGTTCTCTTATACTACAAAGAACAAGAAAAGCAGGTTAAGGGGAGCAAAAAAATTAGGGAGGCAGTTGCTCCCCCTAGATTCTGCCGCTCCTGGACGAGCAACACAGATGCTGGCCACATCTTTAGTGTACTGCACTGATGTTCAGTTCGAGAACGCTCTTAGAAGAAAGAACTGCATTGCATAATAAGTTGTACTTAATTTTAATATATCTCAAGGAAGCTTTCGTCTCTACAGATCGCCAAACACCTTAGAAAGTCCTTTGATGCTACGAGATTCCTGACTTACTCGACCAAATCATCGAAGCCATCTACAAATACAAAAAAAAATGTTGCAAGAACACAAGTGATGGGAACACCAATTACTTCTGCATTAGGACAAAAGTGAAGCAATAATGTGTGCTATCACCACTGCTATTTCTCCTCATCGTTCGGGCTATGTTCTTCAGACTTACGTTGACCAGGATATCCTGTTTTAAAATTATCAGATTCAGAGATGTTGACTTCACAGAGTATGTGACCTATAAGAAAAGCTTCTGTAATAACTCAATCAAGTCAGATATGCTGCTGAGCCTTTTGGCCTCAAAACCAATACCAACATAAAAAAAAGCATGATTAACACTATCTCCTTTCGTCCTACGCTGTAGAAATAAACCATTGAGTAAGTTACGGAGTTCAAGCACTTGGGGAGAACCATCAACAACACCGGCTTCTACCAAAAAGAAATAGCATGTTTTCAGTTTTTCCACTCCTAAAATAGATGGAAACTGTGGTTGTTTACATGCAACCGTTGTGACAACAATTTCCATATTCCCTATGCTAAATTGCAGGGGGCATTCTTTTAAAATGGTAAGTCTATGGCCTGTAACCGTAAGAACACTACTACGACATTTACTAAGAGGATTATGTAAATTACCAGTAAACTTTCTCTCGTTTTGGCGAAGAAGACACTCTCGTGTTTATTAGTTGAGATAAATTTTTAAAATACTCAATCTTAAAGCAAATTATCATGGAAAAATCACTAAAATTTTGGAATCACAAGATTCTAGAGGAAGATACATCTGTTTTGACAATTATGCTTATATCTCTGTTTAAATGTTCGTTATTATTAGGCATAGAGTTTTCTTGTGCTAACCTATTTTGCTACGGTCGTATTAAATTATCTTTTAGCACTGTTTTCTACTGGGTGTCTTGGTACAAATTCTTGAATGTATAGTGATAGAATATAGTACTGCACTACGGTATATTGAGATTGGCTAGTTTGCATCGATTACTAACACTACTGATAATGCACTTGACTTAAGCCTAGTTGTCAAATACTGTTTCTTAGTTTTCTAATCAGTAATGGAAGCAACTCACTAAAAAATTTCTACCTTCTTGCAATGGCATCCTTTAGCCTTTAGTACGTCCTAATTGTAAATTTACATTCATTGGTACTTTGGGACGAACGACATTGCTTCGATTGTATGTGTTAATCATTGTTTGTTTATGTCTGTATGTCTATAAACCTTGAGTCAAGCTATATTATTGTTGTTTTTCTTAAGCCAATAAAAGTAATGAAGAAACAACCTAGTGTTGCCTTATTCGAGACTCAAGGAAATCCTTGTCTAATTGTGTTGCGAGAGCAACACTTTGGTTTTGTCCCGTTTTTTTTTTTTTTTTTTCCTATGCCGCCGATCTCAGCTTACTCCTGGAAACTGGTAAGGGTCTAACCTGTGCGGTTTTTACGGAAAGTGTGGACCTCAGGCCGGAATGATGAATATGACATTACATTTTGGAAAGCTCCGCAGAACTCTTGCCTGGGTCCAAAAAGGATGGCTTTTGCTTTTCCACGAGCCAGAGCCTATGGTGTGCGAAGTGAAGTGGAGTTATATAGCTTATGTCAGAGAGGAGTATCTGAAGTACTGCAGCCAAGCTTTTGTTTCATCAAACCATGCTTCTGCTTTCGAGTGGAAAGCTCCGTTCTAGTAGGCAAGCAGGCAGGCACCACTTTCAAATTGAAGATGGACTAAAATCTATATGCGGCAGTTACCGAGCCCCACAGCCAATATATCTTCTTTGAGTGATAAATAGAAAAATTAACAGAAGCAAAAATGTGGCATTTTCCCACGGGTCCGAAAGTGCTGCCATCTATTGTTTCTACCCATTTCTGTTCGTGATTTCAGCTAAGTTTATCATTCGGTTTTTAGGACTTGGGATTGAGGTAGAGAAATGGTATCAGATGTGCCTAATAAACTTAAAAAGTTCTCTCATTGCTAAAGAAATTGGAGCTTATCGTTTGCTCCTTTCTAAGTGGTGACGTTAGAAAGTTGGCCTACGGCAAAAAAAAAAATCAACTTTTGAACTAAGGCAGATAGAATTTTTTTTTCTTTCGACTGTAATCGATCGCTCTTGACGAGTTGATCAAAGTATATGACTTTGCACAGGAGAGACGGAAGTTAGTGTGAAAACAATAGTATGTAAACAGCTACCTTTCCAATGCTTTCTAGGAGTAGATGCATGAAAATAGGAAATTCTGGGGGACCTAAAAACCACTTCACCCATTTCAGCTAAATCCATGGCTATAGAACAATTAAAGCCACTTGCATATCAAAAGGCCTGTAGATCAGTCTGTGGACTACTAAGTTATTTCAGGCGATCAGTATCAGTAGATCAGTCTGTGGACTACTAAGTTATTTCAGGCGCTATGTCAATAACTATACTACGATAGCTGAACCTTTAAGTAATCTTTTATAAGGATCAGGTCGGTTTCAATGCCCACTGAATTCAATTGAGGCCTTTGAAACGCTTAAGAATGGATTATTACAAATGCCAGTACTTAAACAACCGAATCTTTCTCAAGACTTTTGCTTCCAAATCGGTGTCAAACATAAACTCTGATGAGACAGGAATAAATAACTCAATATGCTCGCCGTGTTTTGACTGAGGCCAATGTGAAATAAAAAAAAAACTAAACTGTTGAAAAGAGTATTTAGCAGTGGAAAAGTACACCAATCATTTTTGCCAATTTTTAATAACCAAAAAGTTCACGTGGAAAACTACATGTGGACTAAAAATATCTAATTTGGCTGCATACTACACAAAATTGTCCAGCAAGCTGAAAGGTTGTTGCTTGGCTTACAAACCTATAATTTTACCCTGTTTGTATGACAATAGATGTCACCAATTTTCACAAATCTTACACCAAATCTTACCTATACATCATCTGGCGGAGAAAACCTTTTTATTGTAAAATATTATCCAATATTTAGCTGAATCCGTTAAACAATGTTCCCAGGAGACGCTACAATTTTTCACTTTTTGCTCTCACCACAAAATTTCTGTAACTATCCTCCTTTAAATGAGGGGTGGTGGGGATGTGGGACTTCATGGCAACGACTACAACGTCCAAACTCAGCCATGAGACCCGTCTATTTCCCTGATTAAGCCTCGAATGAAGGAATTAACCAATTGAGTGAAATAGCTTGACAAAGTCCTAACATCGTAACCCTCTTTTAAGCTTTTCAAACTCTTGAAATTTTCCAAAAATCATTTTTGTCAATGAACGAATTCTGAAATGTTTAATAGAACACAATTAAACGTCAACAAAAGAAGAAGACGATATGGATTTTAAATCGTTCCGGGAATATAATCAAACACCTAGCACTAGTGGCACTAGTAGTAGAAAAAATTTCACTATAAAAAATTAATGAAAACAATAGTAGGTGGTAGTGCCTAATAGTAGGTATGCGTCTGGGGATTTCATCCCCCCATCTCCCCCTGAGGCCTCAGGGCAAAGGCTGTAAGTTATGCAATTTGTTCATTGTTTACATATAGCATATGTTATTTAGAAAAGGTAAGCATGTTTGACTTTTACTTTCTCAAAATACGAAGGGAAAACACGAAGGGAAGAGGAGTCTTTTAGTGAATGCTGAGGGGAGTGTTGAACTAAATCAAAACCGGTTACGTATATATGAGCTGTCAAAAGGGTCTAAATCAGGAATCATTGAGTATACTAATTTTGTATTTTCAGAAAATGATAAGGGAGGTGATCAATTGACCAAAAAGGCAATATTTGCACCCTAATACTACTACAACTACGGCTGCTACTGCTACCACAAATACTATTACTACTGTCACTACTTTCAATAAAACTACCAAGGCTGAGTATATTGACAAAAAAATATCTGAGGAACCGTTCAAGGAAAAGTTGATCAAATCATATGATGTGCATACAGATTGCTTATAAGTCTCAGCAATATTTTTGGAACGGCTTATCATATGAAGAGGGAACTTCAGGGGCATCATGAGTGGGATGTTCAGTTGACCAGAAGGCAAAATGCACCTGCTACTACTGCTATTAATACGGCTGCCACTACTTTTACTGCTAATAGTAATACACTAATAATGCTCCTACTGTTCCTACTACTACCACTAATGCTATGATACTAGTTCTAATAAGACTACACGTATGAAGATGAAAATTAGACAAAATATTTAGGGGGATTTTAACTAAATCAAAACATACTATGCGCATGCAGATTGTAACTAACCGATAAATTGCAACTTACCGATAAATTGCAACTTACCGATAATACTTAAAGAGGAAGATCAATTGACAAAAAGGAAATATATTCATGTCACCACTACACTATTACCACAGCTACTTTTACTAATACTACTGCTGCTAATAAACAACTCTTAATACTATTTCATTTGCAACAACTTGTAAGGCATAGAGAATTAAGGTGAAAAGGGTGTCAAATTTTCCAGCGTCAAATTTTTCAGCGTTGAACAGCAACTGCATATGGAAGCTTGGTAGCAAACAAACTTTCACTCAGCCGCTAACTGCTAGCTAAACTTTACAATGCTTCTGCACTCCCGAATTTCCTATAACTTGCACCTTTTTGACGTACGTTTACGATAACTGAGGCGAAAGAGCTTCAGTGAATCTATTTCTGGTATGCCAAATACCTGCTTGCCCTTCCACCATGGTCAAGTAACTCCTTGGTCATTAAATGATACGGGATCATAGACCCGAATGCTTCTATCAGAAAAAGCATAGAAGCTTATAAAAATAGAATTGGTCGACACCCATGGAGCGTTATTTGATACAATAAATGTTTTGCTTTTGCTTTTGTATGTTTCAATTGTTTTTATGTAAGATGAAGCGTCTTTTAGTTTTTTAAACATTTTCTTTTTCCTCTTTTCTTTTATTCACATTATACTCCGTTTTTCATGTGTATTATAACAGATTATAAATAAATTCAATTCAATTCAAAAGGCTATCAAAAAGGCACATCAACAATATTTTTGAAACGGCTTAACGTGTCAAGGTGAAACTTCCAGGGCATCATGAAAGCGATGTTCAACTGACCAAAAGGCAATTTGCTCATGCTGCTTCCACTATTAATACTGCTGCTATTACTGCTACCACTACTACTAGCACAACACTATCACTGCAACTACTTCTACTACCACCAAAACTACTGTGATAATAGCACTGTTAAGCTTAAGTCTATGAAGGTAAAATTTGAGAGAATATTGATGATAAATTCTAACTAGCAAAAGACACTGTGTGAATTTATATTATCAATATAACGTATCTTAAGAATTGATTTGTGTACTAAGTTGGGACTCTCAAAAGATGTTTAAAGGGGAAGATCAATTGACAAAAAAAAATAAGTACACACTACTACTAATACTACTACTACTGCTGCAACATTCACTAGTTCTACTACTACTATTACTATTTCCAACTACTACTTTTGTTGCAACTACATGTAAGGTTAAGAACATTAAGCTGAAAATTTCAAGAAGTATATGAGTATCCAGGTTATTAAAAAAGCAAATCGACAATGGCATAGCAATAGCTAATTGCATTTAGTTGAGTAGTCATACTACTGCTGTGACTACTATTGCAACTATTCCTAAGGGGGTGAAAGTGAAATTCTCTGGGAAATCTTCGAACATTTCCGCTGTACGGATGACAACCTGCCCTCCATATTCAGGTTGTCAAAAGGGGATACATCTTAGAAACAGTTTCGAGGGTGATATTGAAGCTTACAACGCTTGTTGTGGAGGATGTTGAACTAGCCAAAAGACACTATTTGATCATAATACCACTGCTTCTACTCCTACAACTACTATTACCGCTACTGTTATTATTACTGCTACTTCTACTACTGTTATTAAACATAATACTGCCATTATCAACTCTACTGCTACTGCTATAGCTACTGGTGCTACTACTACTACTACTAATAAACCTAAGGGTATTAAGGCAAAAGTTTTGGCAATATTGTAGGTGTATTGTAACAATATTATAACGCTACAAAATTTTTATCATCCCTTTATAACTCTTATGAATAAAATATTATTAACACTTTAAGGAATAAATATCAGTGTATGCGCATATTAAGCTGCAATGCACATTCATTTGTTTTTATTTCAGCAGAGTATAAATTATATTCTGGCCTTGGGAAGACAGAGGGGTTTTGGGCCCTACTCATTTTAATTTTTGCTCCTTTTGAGCTTAACTTGGTTATTTATTGTAATTTCTGTTCATTTGAGCTTCATTTATTTATCGATGTTAATTTATGGTAGTTTTGGGCTTGGTAGACTATTTGATTCTATTTTTGCTCATTTTTCTTATTTTCTCAAAAACTTATTTTGGCAGAAAATTTATTTTTAATTAATCATGTAAAAGCTCAAGAATCTATTCCAAATTTTATTTCTTTGAAGTAAAAAAGAGATATTTTAAAGAAAATAGTTATTATTATTCATGGCTAATTCTTAAATAATAAATTAACAAAAAAGGCTTACAAATAGAGAGCAAATTAACAAAGGCTACAGTTACCAACTTACAAGGGTGGGTGAAAATGGAGAAGGCAAAGCTACAAGTATATTTAAAAGCTAACCTGCTTCTCAGCCTTTTAAGCAAATTTAATGCACAGCCATCTCTTTGTTTCATATATACCAGACTGGGGACTCAGGAATTACTAAGAAAAATAATTCAAGTAGAAATTAACAAACAACAGTGCTCACAAATGGAGAGCCTGTTAAGAAAGGCTAAAGGCACCAAATTATATGGGTGGGTGAAAGTGAGGAAAGCAGAGCTACAAGTATATTCAAAACCTACCTGCCTCTCAGCCTTTTAAGCGAATTTAACGCAGAGTCATCTCTTTTTTTCATTATATACCAGACTGGAGACTCAGGAATTACTATGGCAAATAATCCAAGTAGAGCTGGGAAGGTTATGGCAACGAAAGACAACTGCTTCCAATTCAAAAACGCACCAAAACTATATGCACCAAGGACACCTGTAGTAAGAAAGACTCCAGTAAGACTTGCCAACCTCCCTCTTATACTTGGGGACGAGACTTCGCTGATCTGCAGAGAAGTTAAATGTTAATTGCTGAGCCAAGAATGTGATTTTTATTGTTGATTTTTCATGACTTATATCTACTTCACGTTTGAAGTAATCTCAAAATCAAACAAAGTTGGCTGTAGAGCCAACTGGAAGCTCATAATTGGAACCAGAGCTTATTGTGCTTAGTTGGCTGGGCCTAAAAACTTGTGACACGTTTTACTGAGTTTACAAACCCTTTATTTTGGCAAATTAGGGTTTGATTGTACTGATGACAATAAGTTCCACCCACACCCCTCCATGACTATGGCCTTCCCAGACTTTGAGTGTAGCATAATATAGTGTATTTAGCACAAAAAATATGTAAATAGATGGCCATAGCGACAAGAAAAGGCCATATCTTCTTTTTTCCCTAAGTAACATTACGTTACTGTTGGGGTCATTGGCCCTAATTATCAAATAAATGACTTATTTGTAATCTTACTATCATTCCCTCCTTAAATTCAATGCTTCAACCCTGGCCTAAGCTATTCATTGAAAATACAATTGCATATTTTTAGGTAACTTCAATACACATACAAGCGAGATTTTGGAGGATTGGATTGATTCAGTACGGGCTGAGGAAGAGGAAGATGGTAGGGATGATGAGAATATGTAAGGAGATTTGAAAATGTATGGAAAAGGGACGAGTGTGGACCAGTTGCAAAGGAACACTAATTGGGGAACTTAACTTTTCGATTCTTGTGGAATTGAGAAGTTAGTAAATTTTAATGGGAGGCTGGGAAAGGATAAAGAAAAGGGGATTTTACATATTTTCGGGTTGGGAGTCCCAGTGTTATTGATTATATTTTAGAGGATGAAAGTCTTTGGTCAGCATGAAGGGACTTTGAACCTCTGGAAATTGTTAAGTCTGACCATCAGCCTATTGTCGCAGATATACTGGTTGATAGGGCTATTAAAATGAATGAAGGGAATGGTTCTGATATTAATAGATCTACTTCAGTTTAAAAAATTATGTGTATAAGATTGGGAAGGATAAGGTGGTTAAGTGGCTAGTAAAAAGTATAGTTGAGATGAAATTGGATGAAACACGAAGATCCATAGAGAATGGCCAAGCAGATAAAGGTTTAGGACAATTATGTCAGATAATAGAGAGTTTGGAGACCTGTAGTTGGGCAAATAGAGGAATCACGAAAACTAAGAAGGAGAAGATGTTTTTTGATTATGAGTGTGCATAAGAAATTGGAAGTTGTGAAAGTACTCAAAAAGCAAAAAAAGAATTACGAGGGATCTGTTCATCTGGTAATTCGACAGAAGCGGATGAAATACAAACAGGAACTTCGAGGTAAGAAGATGGAACATGATAAAGTCAAGAACTTAGAAATTCAGAAAAATTTGAATTTGAGAAGAAATAGAGAAAAATCTGGTAACCCTTCTGCAAGAGAAGAAATACATGGAACTGATACCTGGCCCGAACACCTTGAATCACTGGATAAGACAAAGGATGGTGGACCGGAGGATTTATCATAGAGTTTAAGCCAACAGGTGTTCTACCCATGATTAGAGAGTTATTTTGCCAATCACTGATGAGGAAATTGGTAAAGCCTTGAAACCTATGAAAATGTGATCTACACTGGGTATAGATGGGACCGGGGCCAATCATAATTTGGATGGGAAAATATATTCTACTGCTATTTTGATTAGTTTATTTTTATCTTTGTTAATTTCATGTTAGTGGGCTAAAGAATGAGGTTTGTCAGTGTGAGTTATGACTCAGACTAAGAGGGTGGATAGAAAATAGAGATATTCTGGATTAGGTTCGGGAAGGTTTTTTTTAGAATGCTATGATAAATAACCTATATATATATATATATATATATATATATATATATATATATATATATATATATATATATATATATATATATATATATATATATATATATATATATATATATATATATATATATATATATACTAGCTGTTGGGGTGGAGCTTCGCTCCACCCCAACACCTAGTTGGTGGGGGCACTTCGCAACCCCCCCAAGCCTCCCAGCGCGCGTAAGTCGTTACGCGCCATATTAGTTACGCGCCATTATAGTTGTTTCCCTGTGTCCCACCTGTGAATATAGATCTATCTATATATATATATATATATATATATATATATATATATATATATATATATATATATATATATATATATATATATATATATATATATATATATATATATATATATATATATATATATATATATATATATATATATATATATATATATATATATATATATATATATATATATATATATATATATATATATATATATATATATATATATATATATATATGTAAGGCTGTTCTTATTCCTCGCATTCCCATGATTCCAACGGATCTGCCTTTTCAATTTAAAAGATTGCAATTCCCAATTCGATTAGCATTTGCAATCACCATTAACGGGGCTCGGGGTCAATCTTTGGAAAAATGTGGTATGGATCTTAATACTGATGGTTTTTCCCATGGACAATTGTACGTTGCATGTTCGAGGGTCGGTGAGCCTGACGGTCTATTTATGTGCAGCGACGGTTGGACGGCGAAGAGTGTTGTATGTTCGCAGGTTTTACGCAGTTAATTTGTATTGTATCCATCTATCTATCTATCTATATAAAAACGAGTTGTGTGTATGCATGTTTGTTTGTTTGTAAAAAGAGCGTTTGCATATGACGTCATTATTAGTGCATACGGCTTTGTATATGCACAGACAGTGGGAAAGCCAAGAATGTTGTATATTCGCAATTTTTACGTAGTTTAACTCCTGCAGACGAAATGAATGCTTGCCTGAAAAATTCTAATTTAATTCGTTTCGCGCGCGTAAGTCGTTAAGCGCCATATTAGTTACGCGCCATTGTAGTTGTGTCCCTATGTCCCACCTGTGAATATATATATATATATATATATATGTATATGTGTATATATATATATGTATATATATATATGTATATATATATGTATATATGTACATATATGTATATATGTATATATATATATATACTAGCTGTTGGGGTGGCGCTTCGCGCCACCCCAACACCTAGTTGGTGGGGGCGCTTCGCGCCCCCCCCCCCCCCCAAGCCCCCCCGCGCGCGTAAGTCGTTACGCGCCATAATAGTTACGCGCCATTGTAGTTGTGTCCCTATGTCCCACCTGTGAATATAGATGGATATATATATATATATATATATATATATATATATATATATATATATATATATATATATATATATATATATATATATATATATGTATGTATATGTGGTTTTAACTGCGTAGAGCTTGCGAGTATACAGCGTTCTTTGCTGTCCCATTGTCTTTGCATATGGGTGGATTGTCGGGTTTGCCGACTCTTGAACATGCAACGTATAATGGTCCATGGGAGGACAATCTGTGTTTGGATCTGTACCTCATGATTCTAATGATTGCCCTTGAGCTTTGTTGATGGTGATTGCTAATCGACCATTCCCTGTCCCGGTGTCCCGGTCGTCATTTATATCCCCCTGTTTCCCCCGGTGTCCTCGTTGTAGTTGTGTCCCTGTGTCCCGGTCGTCATTTATATTCCCTGTGTCCCGGTCGTCATTTGTATCCCGGTGTCCCGGTCTGTATATACATTCGTTTTTTAGTTTTGTTTTTCTCCTTTATTTTTTTCCTTTTTTTTCTTTTTTAGTTTATTTAGATTTTTAGATTTTTTAGTTTTTTTATTAGTTTTTAGTTTTTTTTCTTTTTAGTTTTTTTGTAGTTTTTACCTTC